>NC_041385.1:173404884-173419853 GCF_002162155.2 Triticum dicoccoides
GCGCCGAGCTTTTTCTCCAGTGATCCCCACCCCACCGCCCAATGAACGCCCCCCAACCGCCGGTGACTGCCAACCAGAGGTCTCACGACTTCGAATACCCACTGAGCACTAATTTATTACCGTTTCTATCCTTCATATACGCGCTGATGGGTGGGCCCTATGGTAATGTGCGCTGCTGAATGTGGACCGTTTGACTGGTCAATTGATCGTGTTATCAACAAATTACAAAGCTGTATGGTGAGCCAGTGACCGTATGATCACCCTAAATGTACTCCTATTTTCTTAACATAGTATAGACTCAAACTACCATTTCTTTCTTTCATATATGGGCTGACAGGTGGGCCCCACGGTTACGCGCCCCGATGGTGCAACACTAGTTGCGCCGCGTGGAACATTTGACTGGTCAATTGATTGTGTCATCAACAAAATAGGGAGTTGTATGGGTGAGCCAGTGACTGTATAATCATGACATGTATTTTTTTAACATGGTATAGACGCAAGGGCTCATATATACGCGCAAGCACTCACCGCTATAAGTGCACACACGCGAACCCTACCCCTATGAGCACCTTCGAGAGAGCGGGCCAGCATATATGATCTTGAGATTTTAGGAAGTCACCATAGGTGCCTCGTAGTCGAGTGGAACGTCTCCTCCCACTGAACGTACATCGCTGGAAAATACTGAAATTAACACAAGATAAATGCGAGCACCGGGACTTAAACCTTGGTGGGCTCGAGAAACCACTGTCCTCCTAACCATCCAACCACATGTGGGTTAGCACGACAAAATGTATGTGGTGACCGTGATGAGCTTATTCTGAAGTCCAGTGACCATATCGTGCTTTCGCTTCAAATACAATGACCGTAAGTGTCGTCAACAAAATACGGAGCACGCATCAAATGCAAAGTCCATCAGTGTCATCTACAAAATATGGAGACGTATCATGAGCTAGATACCGTTTTACTATTGTATATGCTTATTTTCTTAGTGTCCGATTGCATGTGTGGTGTGGTGGGCACATCATTTCTAGTTGTGGTGGGTCAACATGAAGACTCATGAGTCGGTTCCATCCTGTGCCACATATAGGTTGGACCGAGACGTGTTATACGAAGAACCATGTCGAGGACTCGGCGTACAACACGAAGCTACCAGAGTCGGGGAGGACTCTATCCCCACTAGTGATAAGCCGACTATATATGATTTGTAAACCTAGGCCCTTAGTATGTTATATAAGCTTGGGGGCTAGTTCATCGATAGTATACACACACGCACAATGCCTAGTATTCATGTGTACTTTGTACACACCCCTATCACTAATATACAGTACCAGGAGTAGGCTCTTTCTTCAACTGCAAGTGTCCGATCCAAACTAGGGTACAACTTTGCCTCGTATTACCATCCAGCCTAACAGCCAGGGATATCCTACCGAATGATATGATGAAATCATATCTGCCAACTACTAACAGAGAGGTGTGTTGGGGGGGGGGGCAATGTGTTCGAGAGAGGCCTAAAGATAATGTGCGTGCGGGAGACACGTAGGCACATATATGTGCATATAGAGGGCTAGTAGAGACCGCGCGTGTGTATATATGCATGCGAGAGAAATAGTGTTTTCCGACTGAGATTAGTGAAAAGAGTGGTACATAGTAGTCAGAAAGAGAGAGAAACAGAGAGAGCATGTGCGTGAGACACCCCGACACCCTGAGAGAGATTGTGAGCATGTGTGAAAGAGAAATGCCGATGCGTATAAAGTGTGTGCACTTATGCGTTAGATAGAGAGATATATAACGCGTTTGTCAGAATGGGGCGAGGCATAGTGCATCTACGTGTAAAAGGCGGTTCTACGCATTAAATTAAAATATAAATGGCATTATTATTTTTTGATGAGATCATGAATTTTGCAAATTGTGTATGGACGAAAATCGGTCTATCAGACACCCATACTCTACTGAATTGTAGCATGTGCATGTGTTTATTTCATATTATCGATCCATAGAGTGAGAGCGGTTTGAAATACAGGCAATGGATGCTTTTGCAATTCATATATAAACATTAATTAGTGCACTCCATGTTGTTAGTGTGAAGCACATTATACATTTGTCACTTGCATGGATACATTCCAAATTGCTAGCTACGAAATAGAATACATGTCGAATTCAACATAAAGTGGGTTTCGAAGATTCGAATTCATAGGAAGTGCATTCATCTATTTGAACCCGAGATAATGAAATTTGTAAATCAGATGTAAAAGGGGGCATCAATCTTTGTTGTGAGTTTGAACATGCAATATATATTCATACGCATATCTAACTTTTTTTTTTGCAACCAAGGAGATTATATCTGGAACCATGCATGAACTGAGGTAAGTTGCAATTTTTTAATATATACTCGTGTACAATGTATATTCAAATGTACCCCCTCCATTCCGAAATAATTGTAGCTTTAGGATTTTCAAGAGTAAAGATTTGTGAAGTTTGACAAATCCTGAAAGTTCAATTCAAGAGAACCAAAAACGTTAATGCTTCTCCTCCCAAATATTGAACGAAGCGCCAAATAGGCCTCTAGTCACCCGAAACCGCGCGAGACTAATGTTTGGTGGTAGGAAATTACTGTCCTGACTCTGGCCCGTGTAGTCTATCGGCTTAATGTCCAAAGGTCTAAACCGGGATAGGTTTGTAACTTCACCAAGATGCCAGTCTCAACCGCCTGCGAGAAGCATTCATACGCCGTGGGCGCCTAAATACCCATGCACTCGGCCGAAATCTATCCCGCCCACATTTGGGACACCTGGCATGACTGTCCTACCCCAACCCGCAATATGTCTGAAATTTTAGATGGGGGCAAACTTTGTAACTTTCCCCAAATTTCAAACAAGCGCGTCTCAAACTGAAACATTGTTCCCCCTTAGTTCCCTGCCTCCCTCCGTTTCCCCATTCATACTCCGTGGGCGCGAAAATGCCCTCTCCACCAGCCGCGAAACCCCAGCATCCTCCGTCCTCCACCCCATAGCGGCCAATCCACCGCCACCCTCCTCCATCACGCCGGAGCCGGTACCCCGACGTCGTCGTCCAACGCAACCGCAACCGCAACACCCTCAAGGACTTAGCAGCTGAAGCCGAGGCAGAGCTGCCTCCACGACACCGACGCTGACATGCGCCGTACCAGAACCACTCCGACCATGCCGTCCTGCGCCTCAATGCTGCGGCTCCACTGTCGCAACCGTCCACCGCACCAGAGTTGTTCCCGCTACTCCGTCGTTGGCCGCCTCGGATCTGCTTCCCCACCACTGACAGACGGCCACCGCACCACACTCAACAACTTGGCCATGGGTTCGTCCAAGGCTGCACCGTCCTCCACAACTTCTGGTTTCTGGCAAACAACAAGAGGATCGTCGGAAAAACAGAAGGAGGACACAACACTGCCAGCAGAAAGAGGTACTCCTCTTCCCTTATTCGTGCAAATCTTACATCTCCGCTCACACCGTATTCATTCCACAAAAGAAATAGTTGAGCGCTTCTTACTGCATCTTCTTTGTGATACTAAATGCACAATGTTTCCTCCGTTTTACTATTTCACCTTTGCTAGAGGTCAGTAGTCCGCCTAGATTTCAATTCAGGGTCAGTCGAACCGCAACTAAAAGAAGCACCTGCTTAGGCGCGCGGAGCACCAAGTCCGCCTGTTCCCCGGGGAAGCGGCGCATCAGTGTCTATGATAGGGGTGTGGTGTGCAGGAGCTGCTTGCACCTGATCTGGAGGTCGGCGGGGCTTGAATGGATGGCCGGGGGGCGGTGCCAAGCACGGCGGTGCGGTGAGGTCGAGGGGAGGGTGCAGGAAGGGGAGGAATACTGGGCCGGTGGTCGCTGGCGTTTCGAGGAAGATCGTCAACACTGACTGGCTGGAGGTAGATGAAGGTGATCTGCCTGTTCTTTGTACATCGGACGGTGTAGAAAAAATGGACTGACCTATTTGCTTTCAGTCGGCTGTTATTTTCATAGAATCCTGTAGTAATTTAGTGTGCCATGCATGCTGTAGAGCTATCATATGTCTCCCGTCATTTATTTCTCACTGACCTGCTATCTGCTACCTTTACACTGTACTAATTATGCACACACTTCACCCATACTCACATTTTTTATGCATGGGTATTTCAGACTCTGACGCAGTGTTGATGGATGGAGAAAACAAAAGACAGAAGTTCGCTCCAGTGTAATTCGAAGATAAGCACTAAGCGTTTCAGCGCTCTAATGGGTGCAGTGTTAGCAGTTGGAGACAGTAAACGTAGCTCTGCAGTTGATGATCTCAATTGCCACACACAACCATCCCAGGTGCTTGCTTTAACTTCGCGCTGTCAAATGTGGTTGCATGTTGCATATGGTGTCTAGCTTGTATTGCTTCCAATTTGGTTAAATTGCATCTGCTTACTTTACACATTATACCTTTGATAATGATATGCCTTCCTGCTTTTGATACATACTACATATGTCTATTAACCATGTTCGTACATCAAACTAATGCTCTTTTGTATCCCTCATCAATCACTTATGATGAGACAGTCACCCGAGTGGGTTACTATGAAACGCCCTACTCGTTTAAAGAGTGAAGTGTCATCCTCCCCACATGATTCTCAAGAAATAGCAAGGCTAAATGAAGATAGTCAACATAGCTCTCTAGTTGATCACCGCAATTCCCCCACACCACCATCGCAGGTGCTTGCTCTTACTTAGCAGTGTGATATGTGGTTGCATGTTGCATATGGTGTCTACCTTGTAATGCTTCTAATTAGGGTAAAATGCATCTGCTTAGTTAACACATTATACCTGTGAATATGACATGCCTTCCTGTTTTTGGTACATACTATGTCTTTCTATTAACCATGTTCTTACGTCAAACTACTTTTCGTGTGTATCCCTCATCAATGCTCCTAATTTGTTAAATTGCATCTCCTTAGCTTACACATTATACATGTGAATATGACATGCCTTCCTGTTTTTGGTACATACTACATCTGCCTATCACACCATGTTCTTACATCAAACTACTGTTCTTGTGTATCCTGCATCTATCGCTTATGATGAGACAGTCCCGCGCGTGGGTTAATATGAGACGCAATACTCTTATAAAGAATGCAATTTCATCCTCTCCACATGATTCTCAAGAAACAGCAAGCCTAAATGAAGATATTGAACATAGCTCTGTACCTGAAGACCGCACTTCCCCTACACCACCATCACAGGTGCTTGCTCTAACTTCACAGTGTGATATGTGGTTGCATGTTGCATACGGTGTCTAGCTTGTAATGCTTCTAATTAGGGTAAATTGTATCTGCTTAGTTTACACACTATACCTGTGAATATGACATGCCTTCCTATTTTTGGTACACACTACATCTATGTGTTAACCTTGTTCTTACATGAAACTACCTCTCTTCTGTATCCTGCATCAATCACTTACGATGAGTCACCTTTATTCGTTGCATATTGCATATTATTTCTAGCCTCTTGCCATGTATTGCTTCTAATTTGGTCAAATGCATTCGTTAGGGCACCCTTTTAATTTGGCAGAGTGATATTGGTTTCATCTCTCATATGGTTTCTAGCTTGCATCGATTCTAACGAGTTCAAGCACCTTGTGCTTAGTTTAGACTTTATACATCATACATGTCAATATGTCACGCCGTCCTGTTTTTCATACATATTCCATCCTCCTATCATGTGGCTGCCTTACATGAAAGTAGTGTTCATCAGTATCATGCATCAATGAGTTCTGAAGAGCAAATTTTATTCCTTTTTCTTGTGGGTTTGACTTGACAAGGCAAAATCAAGAAAGATGAAGGAAAATAGTAAGGAAGGCGATGATGGTGGTCCTCTGCAGCAACGTAAATGGAGCATCTTTACCGATTCTCCTTGTACTGATAGTGCATTAAAAGGTCCAAGTCTCCGCTCCCCTACTCCACCATCCAAGGTGCTTGCTCTAACTTGGCAGTGTGATATCTGGTTGCATGTTGCATATGGTGTCTAGCTCGTATTGCTCCTAATTAGTGTAAACTGCATCTGCTTAGCTTACACATGATACATGTGAATATGACACGCTTTCCTGTTTTTGGTACATTCTATATCTGTCTATTACACCATGTTCTTACATGAAACTACTCTTCTTGTGTGCCTGCATCAGTCACTTATGATGGGACACCTTTAAGTTGGCAGTGTGATATTGGTTTGCGTCTTGAATATGATTTGTAGCATGTATTGCTTCTAGTTTGATGAACGCCACCTATGACGAGACAGTTTTAACTTGGCAGAGTGATATTGATTGCACCTTCCAATATGGTGTCTTGCAGTGTTTCTAATTTGTTGAAGTACCTTCTGCTTAGTTACCACATCATAGGTGTGAATATGTAAATCCGTCCATTTTTTCGTACATATTCCATCCTCATATCATGACTTTGCCTTTCATCAGAGTAGTGTTCGTCAGTATCATGCATGAATGAGTTCTGAAGAGCGAATGATATTCATTTTTCTTGTCGGTATGACCTCACAATGCAAAATCAATAAAGCTGAAGGAAATTGGCAAGGCATTGGATGATGGTGGTCCTTCCGAGCAACTGAAATGGAAGTTCTCTAAAGATTCTACTCCGCCATCCTCCCAAAAAGATTCGCAAGACAACGCAAGGCTAGACAGTCAACATAGCTGTGTAGATGATGAGCACATCTCCCCTACTCCACCATCACAGGTGCTTGCTCTAACTTGGCACTATTATATGTGGTTGCATGTTGCGTATCATGTCTAGCTTGTATTGCTTCTAACTTTGTTGAATTGTATCTGCTTACTTTACACATAATGCCTGTGAATATGACATGTGTTCCTGTTTCTACATCAGGCTACTATTCTTGCATATCCCGCATCAGTCACTTATGATAAGGCACCTTTAAGTCGCCACCGTGATATTGGTTGTGTCTTGCATATGATTTCTAGCATGTACTACTTCTAATTTGTTGAAACGCCATACAGTTTGAACTTGGCAGGGTGATATTGGTTGCATCTTTCATATGGTGTCTAGCTTGCAGTGCTTCTGATTTGTTGAAATGCCTTCTGCTTAGTTACCACATCATAGGTGTGAATATTTCACACAATCCTGTTTTTCATACATATTCCATGCTTGCATCATGTGTTTGGCTTTCATCCGAGTAGTGTTCGTCAGTATCATGCACGAATGAGTTCTGAAGAGAGAATTTATTCCTTTTTCTTATCGGGTTGACTTCACAATGCAAAATCATTACAGCTGAAGGAAATTAGTCCGGCAGTGGATGATGGTGGTCCTTCGGAGCAACTCAAACATGGGGTCTCCATAGATTCTACTCCGCCATCCTCCCAACAAGATTCGCAAGACAACACAAGGCTGGACAGTCAACCTAGCAGTGTAGATGATGAGCACATCTCCCCTACTCCACCATCACAGGTGCTTGCTCTAACTTGGCACTATTATATGTGGTTGCATGTTGCGTATGATGTCTAGCTTGTATTGCTTCTAACTTGAATTGCATCTGCTTACTTTACACATAATGCCTGTGAATATGACACGTGTTCCTGTTTGTAGAACATACGTGTACATGATGAGCACATCTCCCCTACTCCACCATCACAGGTGCTTGCTCTTACTTGGAACTGTTATATGTAGTTGCGTTTTCCGTATGATGTCTAGTTTGTATTGCTTCTGATTATGTTGAATTGCATCTGCGTAGCTTACAACTTATACCTGCAATGATCACTTACCCATAAGACACATTTAACTTGGACTGTGATGTAGGTTTCATCTTGCATTGTCTTCTAGCTTGTACTGCTTCTAATTTCTTGAAATGGCACTTATGATGAGACACTTTTCACCTGATAGAGTGATATTGGTTGCATGTTCATATGGTGCCTAGCTTTCATTTCTTCTAATTTTGTTGAAATGACTTCCGCTTACTGTTTTTTCATACATATTCCATCCTCCTATCGTATGTGTGAATATGAAACACTGTCTTTTTTATATATTCCATCCTCCTATCCCGCGCTTGCCTTACATCAAAGTAGTGTTCGTCTATATCATGCATCAACCAGTTATGCAGAGCTAATTTTATTCATCTTCTTGTGGTTTTGACTTCATAAGGCAATATCAGAAAATAGGAAGGAAAAGAGTAAGTTAGGGGATGTTGGTGGTCCTCCGCACCGACGCAAACAAAGACTCTCTAGATTTGCCACTGCTACTGCTAATGAAGTTGAAGTCCCAAGTCTACATGATGAGTTCATCTCCTGTACTCCACCATCGCAGGTGCTTGCTCTAAGTTGACAGTGTGATAATTGGTTTCATGTTGCATATGTTGTCTAGCCTGTATTTCTTCTATTCCGATTAAATTGCACCTACTGAGTTTATACGTTATACATGTGCATATGACATGGCTTTCTGTGTCTAGAATACACTTCATCTATCTATCATACCATGTTCTTACATCAAAGTACTGCTGTTGTGTATCCCGCATCAGTCACTCATGATTGGACGCTTTTAACATGGCAGTTTGATAGTGGTTGCATCTTGCATTGATTTCTATGTTGTACTGCTTCTAATTTTTCGAATTGCCACTTATGACAAGACACTTTTAACTTGGCAGAGTAATATTGGTTGCATCTTTCATATGGTGTCTAGCTTGCATTACTTCTATTTTCTTGAAAATCCTTCGCTTAGTTTGCACATCGTAGCTGTGAATATGTCATGTCGTCCTGTTTTTCTTAGATATTCCATCCTCATACGGTTGTCTTACATCAAAGTATTGCTTGTCCATATCATGCATCAATAAGTTCTGAAGAGTGATTTTATTCTTTTGTGTTGTGGGTACAGCTTGACAAGGCAAAGTCAAAAAAGAGCAAGGAAAATAATATAGTAGGGAGTGCTGTTACTCGTCGGGTGAAACGGAAAAGGATCTGTCATCGAGATTCTGCTGGTACTTATAGTGCAGTAGAAGGTCCAAGTCCACCGGCTAAATCTACAAACACAGTATCACCTGCTCCACCAGCTGCAGCATCCGCTTCAACTGTACCAACATCTCAACCAGTTACTCATTCATTTGCTCCGGAACTGGCCAGTTCCCAAGCTGCCTTCACACCTAACACTACTTCCGAAACACTGTTGACACAATAGGACTTGGCAAGATCAGATGAACCTCATGAGCATCAACACCAGGACGGTACCTGACCGAGTCAAGTTGCAGTTGCATGCTCCTTTATATGTACTCGCACAGTTTGATGTACACTAACACTTTCCATATTCATTGTTGAACTAGCACCACGGTGCAAGCGGAAATAGACATCAGGGATAATGCTTGACAGATTAACAAAATCTAAAGGAGGAATCATGGAGATCCATTTTGAGGTAGGTTTAAAAAGGCCACGTGATGCTACAGAGTCAGCCAAGTTAGTATCAGAGGCAACCATTGCCGTTAGGTGTCATGCACGTATCCTCCCAATGTGGATCCTGTACAGGAATGAGAAAGGCAATACCCAGTTTAACACCTTCCTTGACCATTTATCCGTAAGTAATGTTATTCATCGCAATTAATAATATTGTCTTGCTCTGTCCCATACTTTCTAGCTTCCTCCTAATAAGACTCACGTTCTTTTTTCAACAGATGAGGTTCAAGTTGGATCGGAAAGATGATGCAACTAAACAAGCATGAACTCATGTTTTTCAGTCTGCTCTACGACAGTATTGGTACCACCTTAGCAAATCTCACTTTTAAGGCAAGGCTAACAATGAAATCGCCCAAACATCTCCAGTGGAATATATTATAGATGAAGACTGGACAGCCCTCGTTAAACATAGGTCTGATCCAAAGTATCAGGTAGGCTATATGTATTTGATTAGACCACATATTGAACTTGTATTTATGTATGTGCCTTACAAGTGTATCTTCTTCTAGGCTAACTATTTGAAGAACAAAACCAACCGTTCTAAAGTGAAATTCCAATAGACAACAGGATCTCGTAGCTATATTGCACACTGCGAGGCTCTTGTAAATAGCTACTACTTCCTTCTTTTTTGTGTGCCATATTATCGTATCTATATTGACTTGTTCCAAATACAGAGGAAAGCCCATGCGGACTAAAAAGAACCTGAACCAAATGCAGTGCAAATCTTGAAGGATTGCCACACCAGCAAGATGAAGGGCAAGAGCACACTAGTTCAAGCCACTATTGTAAGTCCTTACTCCTCCTGCCTTGAACTGATTGGTACTGTGATGTGTTCATTTAACTACTTGGTTTGCAGCCAATGTCAGTTACTCTGTTCACTTTCATACACAGTTGTCTTAACGTATCATTTCACCTTACATGGTTTAAAAGAGATGAAGGATATTCTTTTGGTCTTGATCTGTAATCTAGTTGTTATGTTCACGTGCGCACACAATGATAAAATAGCCTGTTTGTTTTATATCTGTTTGCCCATGATATGAATGATGTCATACTATGTTCATCCTACTTTAAACCATGTCTCTTTATCCTTAGATGTCAATGAATGTGAGGAAATAGACAATACAGTAGGCATGCTACATGGCCATATGTTCCGAAAGTGATTTTATTATGTAGTTGGCACTACAATACATGCTAATGTATTACAGTAGTTCACCAAAATAAGTTATGTATAAATGTTTAACCTACTTTGTTTGTTTTTGTCTCATTAGTAACTTATCCGGTACACTAATCTACAAGTTCAAACTTTCAGGAAGCTATGGAACAAATGATTGAACAACCACAGCCACCTGAAGGTGACGAGGCTACTACAGGCACAATGTCACCTCTTGCTGCAGTGCGTCAATATCTCTCCACTAACAGTGCAAAAAGCACCTTCCTGCGTAATTCTGGGTTGGTTGTCAAGGTAACCTCGTCCAAATCGCCTACTAAACAAAATCTTCCTGCTAGACAGAGTGATATATCTGTGCTCCAGACACAAGTCCAATCCCTAATGGACATTCTTTTGGAATCAAGAATAGTGGTTGAGAAATGTCGTCAGATATGGATGGTTTTGAAACCAGACTATCAGACATTTGCTTTGTTGTTCAAGAGCAATGGCGGAAAAAAGGTGGAGATCGTGCTGCTCCATCAGATTCTACAGCCTGAAACATTAGCACTCAGGTCAAATGATCTGTGCTTCTATACATATGATGGTGCTTTTATCTGGAAGGACTGTAAACTTTATGCCAACAGGCCTTTTGTTGTATGGTTGGAATTTATTTTGTTGTGATACAACATTTATGATGCTGCCACAAACTGCAGTAATTACGACACTATTTTTGTATAGTGTAGGTTTATCTTAGTAATGTATTCGGCCGAAAGCTTCGTAGGAGCCCAACATGCTAACATTCGTCGGGCCCATTCCAATTGGGCCAAAAACGATTACGGGCCGAAATTGGCATGTAGCCCACTAAAAATATCTGGGCCTAAATCAGCATAAGCTTTCATATTTTTCTGGTAGGCCTTTGCCCATAGTGGGCCTTTAACAGGCCTAAACATAATTTGGGCACTCAGCAAAATTATGCCGTTTACAGGTGTAAATATCTCGAGCCCATAAAAAACATGGGCCTTTAATAGACCAAAAGTGAGATTGGGCCCTGATTGTGCCAAATAACCCACTGGACTTAGCAGGCCGAAATGGTGGCCCATTTACGATGCAGATCTTTGACGAGCCGAAATTCGGACGGACCGTAAATGCGCCGACCTAATACACGGGCCTTTAACAGGCTGGAACTTTGGTCGGGCTAGATTATCATCATTTTTATATGGGCCGTTAATGGGCCCGATATGACGTTGGCCCACATATGGCCCATGGTTTACATCCGGCGTTAACATGCCGAAAATGACAAAAGGCCGAAAGTGGCCCAAATCTATAGTGGGCCTCTAACAGGCCGAATGTCAGACATGGCCGAATATGACCCAAATCCTTCACGGTCGTTTATGGGCTGAAAGTTTTGATGGCCTGTAAATGGGCCCAAATGAAGCCGGACCTTAACAGGCCGGAAATACAGCGGGCCGTAATTCAGCCCATTTACTTAGCGAACAGTTAACGGGCCAGAAGTGACCATGGGCCGCGTTGATGACAAGTTTAGGACAGGCCATTGAAGGGCCGATTTGACAGATAATGTTGGGCCTTTAGCTGGGTCGGCCCATTATGGCGGCAGAATCTTATGGGCCTTTAGCTGGGCCGGCCCATTGTGGTCCGCAAAATCTTGTGGGCCTTTAGCTGGGCCGGCCCATTATTGTCTGCAAATTCGTGTGGGCCTTTAGCTGGGCCGGCCCATTATGGTCCGCTAAATTTTGTGGGCCTTTAGCTAGGCCAGCCCATTATGGTCCGCTAAATCTTATGGGCCTTCGGTTGGGCCGGCCCATTTAAACTTTGTGGGACACTTTTGGGCCGGTCCACATGTCAGCATATCATAGGGCCATCTCGACCGTTGGATGAGTGACACCTGTGCCAATGCAGAGCTGGCGTGTGGATCCTTCAGCCAATGAGAATTTTACATGTGGAAAATCGGCATTGGTCGTGGCTGTTAACGAGTTATCGGATCCAAAATCCGACTCGATAGCTTAACGGCGTTCCGTTACGGTGGATGCCACGTGTCGGTCACCCTTGACGAAAGCACATCTATGACGCGCGATTTATCGTCATGGAAGTGGACACTTCCATGATGATAATTTTGGTAATGTCATGGAACACTTCTACGACAGCACAAGTATGACTATATTGATTCTGTCATAAAATCTTCATGGATGTACATGCATGACAAAAAACGCGACCTACTGTGACAAACACGTATCATCATGGAAGTGTATTTTTTTGTAGTGTGGATGTCCCACACGTCAGCGAAAGGATTGGGACATGAACAACGTGGTAAAGCCCAGCGTAAAAAACCAGCGTGGTAGAGCGTCTCCACTTCTTCCACTTCTGGGTCGGAGACCACACGTAGTAGTACTTAGTGGTATGAACGATACAAAGTGCGACCTAGAGAGAAAGACACGTCTAGTTGGAATATCTCGGGGCATACACGTAAACAAATATAAAAGTTAATATGTGCCTCCAACTAATATAGTAGTAGTAGAGTACTTAGGCAAGTACTCCATAACATCACCGTACATTGCACGTACAACATTTAGTGGTAGTACGTAGTAAGAGACAAATGCCACCCAAGAGTTCCCTTCTCGACCTACTTTTGGGTGTTTGGTAGAGTGTATGGAGGGTGCATGAGTCCACACTAGTTTAGCACAAATACACTAGAAGCATGCATGAAGTGGCATGCATGAAGAGGAGTGTTGAGTTGAGCATTCATGAAGAGGGAACAACTATGCTGAGACGAGAACGCAACCAAACAAACCCTATATGCCATGCATATTCAATTTAAACCCTCATGCTTGGATACTTTAGGGCTATTTGAGCCCCAACTAGCTCAAACTAACTCTAACCCATGGATCCAAACAGGGCCTATGGCCAGTATCGACGCGGAGAAGTCGCGTGCACCGGGAAGCGGCGCTCTCTCGGTCGTCGCGCCACTTCAAAGCTGACGCCAGTGAGAGGTCGCCTCCGCTCTGGTCGGGCATTAATGCGGCACTGACGCTCTAAGGTGACGCTGCCCTTTTCACGCGGAAAGCGCGCGCTGGCAAGGGAGTATAGGTTTTGAACCGTTTCAGGTGTAGTACTGGTAGTTTGCAAAACTACTCAATTATTGCACTCAGTTTCCTAAGAAATTGTGGTAAAAAGCGTTACTCCACAGCCCGCTTCCCTTCTCCTTCCTCTTCCACCACCCGCGCACGTCCGCGGGAAACAACCGGTCAACCCTAATATAGGAGTGCTAGCACAAAAAGATGCATGCATGACCACTAAAATTTCCATATTAAAGCGCCACTCCGGCGGGAGTATGTCGTATGTTGTTACCTTCGGCCGGGCCATGGCTACCGGGCGAAGGCGACCAGAGAAGAGGCGGTGGGAGGGGAATGAATGCAGCTACTATTTGGGTTTGTCTTCCGGCTTAAATAAATGTGCAGCATCACGTGTACCCGCGGGTGCACAAATTGTAACATACATGTCTGCTTAAGTGGGCGTCACGTAACTGGTGTGTGTGAGAGAGAGAGATTCTGAGAGACAGAGTGCGTGGGTGCGACTCTACTCTTAGGACATGTACTCAACCTTTTGCATCGGGATATAAAAGTATAATGGTATTTTATTTAGCTAGTGATTTACGTGGCCATGTTAACGTGGTTGTGTTAAAAATAATGTCACTTCCTGCTCGTGATTTGCGTTATATAATTACAAGCAAGATTCTCGTGCATTGCACGGAACATCAATATGCATTTTTTTACAAAACACCTGTTGTGATTGACCCATGCAGGAGTAATTCCATGTGTAAAAACTAATGATATCTCAAGAATTTTATAGGAAAACTGGTATCTCGAGAATGTCATCGAAAAAATGAAAGATGAGAGATAAGGCGAGGAGGAGTGGAGCGTGGTGGTGACTGGTGGTCGGAATGGGCGGAGGCATGGGGATGGACGGCGCCGGCAGGAGGCAGCGGCCACCATGCATGCTAGATTGTTCCAGAGACTTATTCATTTTTTAATTGCGGAGCAATGAGGTTGTGGGAGATAATGATGTGGAGAGAGGTGCGGGTATCTTTTGTAAAATCATCATAGTTTGTTTTCTATCTGTCAGATATAGATCATACGGTGTGTATTACAAGATGGCAGGCACACCATCATCGCCAACTCGTTTTTTTTATAAGGGTACAAATGATAAGTTTGCTGACTACTAAAGTAAAGTGGAATTTGTCCATGTTATGCAAGTAAATAAAGGTGATTGTTTATCATACGGGTAAGGTTGGATGAAGGGTGGTAGGAACAAATGCTCCGCCTAGAGCATGTGTGTGTGAGATGGAGTCTTAGTGTGTGTGTGTGTG
>NC_041385.1:173420324-173455585 GCF_002162155.2 Triticum dicoccoides
GTGTGCGCGTGAGAGGAGTCGACATCGAGAGAACGTGTTTGTTCGAGAGACACCGAGGAAGACTACTATATATCGATGATGCATGTAGGCGGGAATTAAACAAAGGGATGGTCTTATTGGTTTCGGGGATATAGGGGAAGAGTGAGAGGCAGCGGGGGGGGGGGGGTAGCTAGAAGGAGATTGTTAAGTGTGAGTGTGTGTTTTACCCATCCAGGCGGAAGTTATGTGCACAAAAGAGGAGAATGATTCGATGTGGCGTTAGGATTGAGGGTAATTAACTACGTATGGAGACATAGAGACCTTGAACGTGCATGTGTGAGAGGTATACATGTATACGTGGGATGTGTGTGTGTGTGCGCATTATCGAGATAAAAGAAAGAAGACATAAGTCATAAGATCAACGACATGGGAGAGATGGATCGGTATGACAATATGCATGCATGTGAGAATGCAGGGAAGAAGGCCCGACAATTGAGCATGTGTTTTTGTCTTTAAGAGATAGTGGCGTGGGCTGGAGCATGCATCTATGTCGAGCAGAGGGAGTGAGGCACAACAATTGTGCAAAAGAGATCAACCTATAAATGCATATGTATGGAGAGACATATATAGTGTGGGTGATAGTAAGCAAGACTCCGTGCGAGAAAGAAATGTTGACGGAGAAACAACAAATAGATACAGAGATGGAGATGCTAGCTAGAGAGACATCCGCTAGTTTGGGTGTTGGAGATGACCGCCGGGTGGTTCAGAGGGTGAAGTTATATATGTGTGTGAGAGGGCACTTGACTACATGTAGAGAGAAACATATGTAGTGTGCGTGATAGGAATCAAGAGTGAGGGCGAGAAAGAAGGTTGATGGAGAAACAGATAAATAGAAAGATAAAGATGCTAGCTAGTGTGCATTAGAGATAGGAGTCGAGTGGATCAGAAAGCTGAGTTATGTGTGTGGGTGTGAGAGAGATAGAAAGAGGGTGCATGTGAGTCACATACAAACAGATAACAGAGAGAAATGAGATCCCGAGAGATGGAGTTTTGTGTCTGCGAGAGAGAAAGATATTTCACAACGAGAGTGATAGCTAGAGAGACATATGAGGGAACGCAAGATATCTCTAGGGAGAGAGTGTGTGTGAGCGACATACAAGAGAACAATGGAGAAATATGAGACCCTGGGAGACAGAGTTTGTGTTTGTGTGTGAGAAAGAGATATTTAAGAGGAAGAGTCCTAGGTTCTCATATCTAAGGAGCGAAAGACATCTCTGTATGAGGGGTGTGTGAGTGGCACACATGGGAATAGTAGAGAGAAATGAGACCCAGGAGACAAAGTTTTGTGTTTGTGTGAGAGAAAGAGATTCCACATGGAGAATCATAGTTAGAGACACATAGCAGGGAGCGAGATATACTTAGAGAGAGATAGAGTCATGAAGGTCGAGGGAGAGAGTACCGTCAGTGTGTTACAAAGATAAAAGATCATTGTTGACATACATGTAGCACGAGAGATACTTGAGAGACGATGAACGCGTATAGGTCCAGAGAGATAGTCCTATATAAGCATGAGTGATAGCTACATGAGACGAATATCTGGATTAAAGGGGATTCAAATATTTAAACTGGAGATCACGACATCGATAATATCATAACGCAAATTGGTGTATGAAACATGCATATTCATTTGAATTTGGGCACATGTGTAATGTTATATAGTTTATCAATATTGGTTACCCATAGATTCTTTAATTACAAACAATGCATGGTTTATATGCAATTAATGTCTAAACGGGATTACACTATATGTTGCATGTGTGAAACACATTATACATGTTTGAGAACTAAAAAAAACCCGCATGAAACATACATTGATTGGAGACAGTTAGCGAGGAATGCATACATTAGATTTCAACATAAAGTGGTTCAAATATTTGAAAATCCAAATTGACGGATACAACCTTATGAATCTGAGATCATGCCATTTTTAAACCATATTTATGTATAAATGGTGTTGTGATTTTGAAAGTATATATAAAAATATGATGTGTATAGAATGTAATTCCAATTGAAAATGTACCCCGCCCCAAAAAATAGAATACAGACGGGATTCGAATTGAGCTGGCACGGTAAACGTGCACTCTGCAAAATTTGAACGAAGCGCGGAAAGTCGCAGTAACCGCCCGAAACCAAAATCTGCGAGATGGAAATTACCACTGCCTATCCCTGCCACGCAAAGCCTATCTGCTGGATTTCTATAGGTTTTGATAGGGGTAGGTTTATAATTTCACCCAAACATGACGTAACCGCCTCTCACCCGGATTCATACACGGTGGGTGCCAAAACACAGTGTGTCCTCGGCCGAAATCGACTCCCTCCCCGATTCATATTCATACACGGTGGGCGCCAAAAACAAACTCTCGTCGGCAAATATTTGGTGCGAGATTACCGTCCTATCCCCAACTGATAATATTGCTGTGATGTAGGAAATTTGAAACGGGGGCTAAGTTTGTAAATTTCCTCGCATTTGAGACAAGCGCGCCCTGAATACATGGTTCCCCCTTCCTCTCTACCTCCCTTTTCCCCATTCGTACTCCGTGGGCGCCAAAACACCCTCTCCACCCCACCCTCCTCCGTCCGCCGCTGTACGCCACCCCATCCACCACCGTCCTCCTCCACCATGCCGGAGCTGATACGCCGACGCCGCTGTCCATTACAAGAGATTGACCTCTCTCATCCACGGCTTCGGACCGGGATCCTTGCATCCCGTCCTCTCGCTTCATCCCCGCCATCGTCCACCTTGCCGACGCCGCTCTTACGATCGTCTCGTCCACCGCGCCCCACTGCCACCGTCTACCCTCCAAGATCTGCTTCCACACCGCCGACAGCCATCGCTACCGCAGCACCGTCAAATTCTCAGCAGATGCATACACGGCGTTGCACCAGAGGCGGTACTCTTTCATATCTGCTCAACTTATTTATCGCAACAAGAAAATAGATCGCCACTGCTTTACTCTGATTTCTTGTCGTGGTTGCGAAGTTGCCTTTGTCCGGTTTGCACCTTCAGACCCGCCATGGCACGCTCAACACTATACTCCCAATGCTTATGGTTTTACCCTTTTATATTCCACACTAGTTAAATCACAGTAGACTAAATTTCAAAATTGGGTCAGTCGATTTATCAAAGCTCGCCGGAGTTCGCCGGTGCGAACGAAGGGGCTCGGGTGGTTGTGGGGCCTCGCCGAACGAAGAAAACTCGACGCGGGCGGGGGTTGGGGCGGGGGTGGGGGGTGGGGGTGGTGAAGGAACACAGGCGGTGGGGGGCGGTGGTCCGACTGGTGGCCCATGCGGTGTTTTGTATGGGAAGAATCAGAGACGAGGAAGAAGAAGGGTTGGGAGATGTAGGATCTTCATCCAACTGCCTGAAATGGTCGAGAGACAGCTGGGAGTTGCATTCTTAATGTGCTCTGGTTCATCATGTGTGGAGACTGCGCAACCAATATTTTATTATCCAAAATCTACTTGCTCTGCTTTACCATGTTCCTGTTTCGTTCTTCTTTAATATGTACTCTCTCCGTTCCTAAATACAAGTCTTTGTATAGATTCCACCATGGACTACATATGGAGCAAAATGAGTGAATCTACACTCTAAAATGTATCTGGATACATCTGTATGTGATCCATAGTGGAAATCTCTACCAAGACTTATATTTTGGAATGGAGGGAGTATGATAGTAGTATAGTATGTTCCTTGTACTGAAGATGAGCAGGGACATTTGCAGTGTAGAGGTCTATACGGTCGGTTGTGATGGACACTTTGAGCCTCTTAGATTCATAGGATTTTGTAAACATAGGAATAGGATTTCTAGTGGCCTGCCCACTTGAATCCTATAAGAATAGCAAGGAAATGTGGGGAGTTGTGTCGCCTTTGAGAATTGCACTAATATTAACAGTACCGCACCTTCACTTGAAGAGAGCTAGTATTCGAAGCCTTTCTAGTCGTACCGGCAATACTAGCACATATATTCCAGCAAGTTCCACTTTGCTGATTTTACTCTAATGCTTAAGGTTTTCCCGTTATATCTACACTATGATCTGTGTAGCTGCTTCGTGTCGCACTAGCAATAGTCCACTCTTGAAGCTAAACACTGCAATGACTTACAAAATTGGCACCAAGGCATTGAGTGCCATTCTGGATGCAACGAAACTCAAACGCTCCCCACCTGTCGACTCTTGTTCAGAATATGATCCTAATGACTCTTGTTCAAAATTACCACATATAGAGAGACAGCATGGAATTGCATTTCTTTGGGCGCTGTGATTCATCATGAGTGGGCAACCAACATTGTATGCAATGAAGCGGAACCTCAAGAATATGCTTCCTCTTCTGTTCTTTAACATGTTCCTCTTTGTTTATTCTGTATTTAGTACGTACAGTATGTTCTTTGTCAGGAAAGGGCGCAGGGACATCTGCAGTCAACAGCTGATAGAGCTGGCCTGTACATGATCGATAGGCTTTCAATTACTAGCGGCAATACAACACCGTATTTTCAAGCCAGTTCCACTTTCCCGATTTATATATCGTGGTTATGGTGTACCCCTGTTATGTACACTATGATCTGCCTAGTTGATGTGTGCTCTTGTTATCGTGGTGGCAATAAACTCTCTATATAGTATATTATGAACCTATCATCTGCCAACTATCCTTACTTCTGGAGCCTATTTTTTTGTGTACTTGTGCCAGATTATATAAATGCACGCACCATATTACAGCACACATGAGCTCTCTCATCAGAATCCAGTGATAGCGCACAAGTGTTTACAGGGGCGCCCCTATATTAGAATATCATCTGCATTACAAAGATAATCTCACAACTATTTATGTTTTCATGGTTCTCCGATATTATACGCAATTACAGTGAATATGAGAATCCACGGATTAGAAGAATATTGTGGAACACTGCAATGACTTACAAAATTGGCACCAAGGCATTGAGTGCCATTCTGGATGCAATGAAACTCATATGCTCCCCACCTGTTGATTCTTGTTTAGAATATCATCCTAATGACTATTCTAACCTCGAGGAGTCAAAGGCAGATGGCCTGTCCTGTTCACCCATCAAGGTGCCTGTTCAAATTTGGCAAGGTTTTATTGATTGCGCGTATCTTGCATATGTTGTCTTGCATTTCTTCTACTTTGTTGCACCGCCATCTGCTTAGTTTACTCATCATATGACTCGAGATGCCATGCCCATCCATTATCAATACATATTCCATCTGTCATCATACCATGTTTTTCCACTCAAATGTTGTTCTTGTGCATTAGACATCAAAAAGGAAGAGGGTGATTGCCGAACCTGAAGGAGCACCAGCAAAGTCCTTGAAAAACATGGTGGTGCCGGAGAAATTAGACAGCACCCCACTTATATTGGCTGTACAACCAGTGACACAAAACATAGGACTGACTCCAGCAGACTATACCCATACTTCACTGGCCACACCACTAGCCCCACCACACAGGACCTGCACTCCAGCAAAAGGTATACCTATTTCAATTGCCATAGCACCAGCCGTACCATAAAAAAATCTCACTCCAGCAAAAAGTACAGCAAGTCCACCGGCCGAAGACCTATCCCAATTGCAGAGACGGCCAATTCCTGCAGATTGGAACCCCATTCCATTTATTCCCAGTTTAAAAGACAATGCTTTCAATGTTGTTAGGGACTACGTGCATATATTCCCATCATGGGAAGATTATAGTGAAGACAAACACCATTTTCACATCTTCCTGTCCAACTTACGTGTAAGTGCTATTATTCATGGTTATTATTTTCTTGTTTTCTACTGATTGAACACATCAATGATTTACATTACATTGTTGTAACTAGATGAGGGTCAATCTGGATAGTCATGACGAGCAAAGCTTGCTTGTGCTTTTCAAGGAAGCATTGCAGCAGTATCGGTGTTACCTGAGGAAATCATACTTTGATGGCAAGTCTGTAAACGAATTTCCGATGAAGTCTCCTGTGCTAAATGTAGAAGAAATTGAATGGAAAAACCTTGTTATGCACTGTTCTCGTTCCCAGCATGAGGTACTGTCTACGAAATCACATGACAATTTGAACTTCTACTTTTCCACATGTGCCTTACGGATCTTTTTTGCAGGAAATCTGCTCGAAGAAGAATTCTGGTTTGAAAAGAACGACAGGATATCGCAAATATGCTGCCCGCTGCTTTGCTCTTGTTAGTACCTATTGTCCTATATCACTGTACTTGCATACATACCTGGTTCATTATGTGACAGCAGTATGCATGATAGCTTGCTTATCAATTGTTCGCTCCAAATTATCTGATCTGTATGAATGGTTACATTAGTGTAGAATATATCCAATGCCAATGAATTTTTTTAGCTCTGCATTGTTCTTGTACGTGGTTGGCTTTTAACAGGCCGGATCTCATATGGGCCATTATTAGGCCCGGAACGTGGAAGGCCATTAATGGACCGGATCAAATATGGGCCGGCATTTGGCCCAAAACATGGCAGCCAGTTAATTGGCCGGCCTACTAGGGTCCTCAAAATCTTGTGGGCCTACAGCTGGGCTGGCCCATTAATGTCGGCGAATCTCGTGGGCCTTTAGCAGGGCCGTCCCATTATGGTCCGCAAGAATCTTGTGGGCCTTTACCTGGGCCGGCCCATTATGGCACACAAAAATCTTGTGGGCCTTTACCTGGGCCGGCCCATTATGACCCACAAAATCCTATGGGCCTTTAGCTGGGCCAGCCCATTATGGTCCACAAAATCTCATGGGCCTTTAGTTGGGCCGACCCATTATGGTCCGCAAAATCTTGTGGGCCTTTAGTTGGGCCGGCCCATTTAAACTTGATGGGCCGGTCCACGTGTCAACATATCATAGGCGCGTCTCGCCCATTGGATGAGTGACACATGTGCCAATGCGGACCTGACATGTGTCTCCTCCATCCAATGATGATTTTACACATGGAAAATCCCCATTGGTCGGGGCTGTTAACGGGTTATCGGATCCAAAACCCGACCAGATAGCTTAACGGCGTTCCGTTACGGTGGATGCCACGTGTCGGTCACCCTTGACGAAAGCACTTCTGTGACGCGTGATTTATCGTCATGGAAGTGGACACTTCCGTGATGATAATTTTGGTAATGTCATGGAACACTTCTACGACAGCACATGTATGACTATCTTGACTCTGTCATAAAATCGTCATGGATGTACATGCATTTCAAAAAACGCGATCTACTGTGACAAACACGTATCATCACGGAAGTGTATTTTTTATGTAGTGAATTTTCTAGTCTCCTGTGCACAACATTTTATTAACTCATGCTGTATATCATGGTGAGTCATCTTGCAGTTCTGTGGAGCATTTTTGAGAACAACCCTATCAACCTCTTCAAAATTTCTAGCTAGCCAATTTAAAAGCTCAAGAAAATTTCCTTGATTTAGTGAGTTTTAACTTTCATCATGTCCTCTAAATGCCAAGCCTTGGTGCAATAGAAATATCAAACATTTGAGTCACCATGTCAAATGCTGCTTATACAAAGCCTTATACTGTGAGGTGTTTGAAGCAAAAGACTCCCTAATTGATGCTTGTGGTGTAGTGAACATATCATACTTCTCTTGAGCTTCAGCATGAGCACTACTAACCTCACCTTCATGTTTCTTCAATCTTGATTTCATGTTCCAGTTCCTAAATCCATTCTTCACAAATGCATCTCCACCGGGATATTTTGTCTTATCCTTGAACAGATAGCAAACAAAGCAGAAAGCACTATCTTTTGTCACACTATACTCAATCCATGGAAATTCTTTAAACCAAGCACGGCAAAAGCGACGGTCAACTCCACTTTTATTTTTATACTCAAAGTTATGTTTCTTTGGGTGACATGGCTTCATATCAATATATCCTCTTCTTACTCTATCTTGGTCATTGACCGCATACATTGAGATGGGAATCCGCTTCCCAGGATCAGGTTCGAGTGCCTCCAAATCTGCTTCCATTGGTTCATCATTTGCATCACTTGTTTCAGCATCTTTATCAATTGGGGTTGGGGTTGCTTCTCTGCTCTCCGGTTCACATTCCGCATCCGGTGCTTGCACTAACGCCAATTGCAAATTGCTCTCAAGCTGAACATGAGAGGTACAAGTACCCGATGCAGCTGCACTCTGATTCGGTGTAGACGTTTAATCAATCTTCTTTACATTTGATGCTTTTTCCCATAATGCAAGAATCCTACTACCACCATCAGTCCCATTCTTCTTTTTCATCTACATTACAAAAAAAACAAGGAAGAAATTAGCATCTACAAATTAACAAAACAAGGAAGAATCCTACTCCAGCTGCAAAATCGAATCAACTAAAAAACTGAAACTCTGTTTCTTTAATACTGTACCTGAATGCAGGGCACTGACGTAGGCGGGAGAAAGAAACTGCCGCTGAGCGCTGGGCGCTGGTCCCTGGGCTGGGCGACGTCGCGGCAGGCGATGGGCAGCTGGGGCAGGGCGCTCGATCGGGCTTGGGCGGGGTGGCCGGCGGACGGCAAGCGCCGGGACAGGGTGGCGTCGTAGCGATGCAGCCTGAGGGGCTTGGCAATCGACGCTGCTGAAGATTAGAGGGGCTTGGTGGCTGGCGAGCACCGGCGGCGCTGAGCGGCTGAGGGCGGGGCAGGGGAGCGGCGGCCAGTGACTCGGTAAGCGGGAGCGGGGGTCGCTGGCACTGGTCACTGGGCGGCTAGGGATCGAGCAGGGGAAGTGGGGATTGAGGAACGACCGAACGAGGCAATGAGCGAGAGAAGGGAGCGAGCAGTGGGCGCGTGCGTTGCAGCTATGTATTAATTTTTTTTTGCGCTCAATAATGGGTATTCATACGAATACACATGAATACCCTCAGCGCCGCCTGTGGTCTTGCGTCGTTGTTGGCGTACTCCTGGACGTTGGCCTAGCTTCACGGAAGGCCATAATGTTCTAGACTTTGGAGCGAGTCAACTGGCGGGAGGAGGCGACTGGCGTTGGTGCAAGGAAGCGGTCGACGGTGGCCATCCATGCCGCCGGGGGCACTGGCACCCGCGCGGGGACATACGCTGTCAATGGCGCGGCGGAGACATTCGTGTGCACAGGCATCGGCACAGGCACACACATCAGTGCATGCACAGGCGCATGCGCTGGCAGGTGCACGGGCACCGGCACAGGTGTGCGCATCAGTGCACCCGCAGGCGCATGCACTGGCAGGTGCACGGGCGCGTGAAAGTCGGCGGGGACCTCGTGGAACCCCGTGGCATCAAGCTCGGCGACAATGTGCGGCTCCCAGCCCATCAATGCCACGGGGATGGGCGCTGGCGCAGTTGGGACGACGGGACCCGGAATGGGAGCGGGGGCAGGCTTGACGTCTTCCCGCAAGGCCAGTTCAAGCTCTTCCCAAAGCACCTTATGTTCTTGAGATTCCGGCTGGGTGTCTTCCTCAGGAAACTGGAAGACTAAGGGCAGACCATCGTGATGCGGTATGGCGTACGTTTAGGTCAGGCTAGTTGGAGGTAGACGACAGGAGAATCGGAGAGGAAGAGAGAAGATTGTAGTGATACTGCGTAGTGCGGGATTGATTTTATACTGCGGCACTGGCGACATTAAAAGTGGGAGCAGTTGGGACAAAGGTGGGCGGCGGAGCCTAGTCAAAGGGCTCGCCTCCCGGTGAGCCTGCACAGTGGTCTGCTGGCACGCCTCCTTGTCAGACGGCGCAACGGTCTACTCGCACGCCTCCCATCGACTCACACGCTTGCTCGGACGGCACCTGCCGATGAGAAGCGGGACTCGTGGCGGCACGTAAATGCCCACGGTTTCAATAGTGAAAGCGTTCGCCTTAACGTGACAGGTCTTTGTTCCAAAATACCTTGGCTCTTCATTTGTGGAACTTGTCATAAGCAGCTTGTCTCAAATTGAAGAAAAAAATTACGAAGTAATATTTGTGCCATATCACGTGACCATGCTCAGTTTCAAGAATTTATGGTCACTTTTGGATTTTCTGAAATTTAAGATCCAGGATTCGAAACAATATCATAACCTGCATCATGAAATAAATTTTCAAGCCATACATCTGTCCTATTGTATTTCTTAAGAAAGGATTTGGTCAAACATTTTGCTTAGTTAGACTTCAGACAAGTTATATATGCAGAGTAAAAGGATAATCCCTCCGTACCAGCGCATCGCCTGATATATTAACTCAAGTACTAGGCACGAACAAATAGGCTCAATTTTGTGCTCATCATGGTGTAGTAGTAGTAGTACTAGGCAATGCAGTTGACGGGTGACCTTGGCGAGCGGCGGCCGAGGGAATTGAACCGTGCTCGGCACAGTAGGTAATGTTGTCTAGTTACTAAAGCATCCCTCTGTTGTTCATCAGTAGTCATTATGGACCGGGGACATGAGGGGAATTTCCTAGGGCTGGAATTCTGGCCGCCAAATATTTTGACTCGAAAGGCTGAGGATCGACTGGTTGGGGTTGCCTAATGTGCGTACCACGCACGCCACCAGAAGGACACGAGCCCGGTTTTTTTATTTTTTATTTTTTTAGGATCAACACGAGCCAAGGTATGGCTGGTACGCCGTTGGGTCCTACCATTCGAGAATACGAAAGGAACCTTTTAAATTGCCGAACGAATCTATGTGTATTACAATGCCCATATTTTCCTTGCAAATACTAATCTCAACATGGTAATTGATTTATCACAAGTTGTTGAATTAGAGTGAGTTGATATAGTGATATCATCGTGGATTTCACATTTCATGGTATCCCTAGTAAGTTTTTCAATGCAAATTCAAATTTAAAAATGAACAATATAGAGGTGAGAAAACTCTGTATGTATCAAGCATATGACCACATACACACAGAGAGAGACACACACACGAACACAACAACAATCCAATAATTATAGTGCATCTATTTTTCCAAACCATGCATGTATGACACGAATTCAAAAATACCCCTTATGTTCCTAAATATTAGTCTTTTAGAGATTTCAACAAATGACTACATACGGAGCAAAATGAGTGAATCTACACTCTAAAATATGTCTATATACATCCGTATGTGCCAGTCCATTTGAAATCTCTAAAAAGACTAATATTTAGGAATGAAGGGAGTAAAATGTAAGACATGCATGGTCCTCAGTTCAATATTTAAAATGAACCTGAAACTGAAACATGAATATTAAGGCTAGTACTACAGTACATGCAAATGTTGTGTTTGGGCGGAGCTATGATTGTCGGGGGTCAACCCCTTGACCTTAGATAAAATTGTGAAGCTCTGTTTAGGGTTGTTTAGATTATATTTGTCCCCACCCTCCCAACCACCTATTGGTTGTGCACCCCACCCCTCCTCACCGGGAGAATATCATGTGCCTCCATACCTTAGATGCTATATGCCGACACAAATTCTTGGAGCTTGTAGATCTGAGATATAGCAGCTCACATGATCTTAATATTTTTACAGGAAACCTTGATGACTTTGAGAATTGCACACAATTTGTACAAAAACTACTCAGATGCCCTTGGATCCCATATCCAACGACCTCGAAGCTCGTATCACTGTAGCATCTAAGATGAAGGAGGACATCATATTCTCCTATATGTAAGAATATCATGTGCTACCACACCTTAGATGCTTTGGTGATACAAGCTCTTTAGAGCCGTTGGATTTGTGACCCAACACCTCCTCGGTGGTTCGAATGGTTTTTTGCAGAAAAGCCCCCAAAGAGTTTGGCCACTGCTTATAAGCACAAAGACTGCTTAGATGCCATTGGATCTTAGATCAAACGACCTCGAAGCTCGTATCACCGTAGCATCCAAGCTGCGATAGCACCTTATGTTTTCTCACACGGGAGAATATGAGGTGCTCCCGCACCATAGATTCTATGGTGATACGAGTTCGCGTAGATCTAATGGCCCACGGTAGGAGGTTTGAATGTTTTTGCAATATACGGCTGAGAGAGTTTGGGAAATGCGCTGAAAGTACAAGTACTACGCATGTGCCATCTGATCACTGATCATATGACCTAGATGCTCATATCACTGTAGCGGGTAATTAAGCTACGGGGAGCACCTAATATGAGCAACGGGGAGCCGTTGGATCCAAGATGCAGCAGCACACACGAGGCATGAATGTTTTATTTGCAAATAAACCTTTGGAGAGTTTGGAAATTGCGCATAATTACAAAGACTACTCCCAAGCCATTGGATCTCACTTCCAACGGTGTAAAAACTCGTATCACCATAGCATCTAAGCTGCGGGGGGGATGTGATATTCTATGCCACTGTCATTTTTGTTCGTAAACTTGCAAAATATGTGTAACTCGTGCCATTACTTGTCTAACCGCGCAAAGTGTTTGTTCAAAAAAACCATCCTACACTGAAATATCGGAAAACACACGGGGGTCCCACTTGTCATTAATCAAATTTGGACATAAAACTAACAAATCTGTAAGACGAGATTCAAACTGGCAACATGGACTACAAAGCGTAAGTTGATAGCCTGAAACAACAACGGTTGTTGGCTTTGTCCCATAACTTGATTTTATACAGTATTGCATTGAGTAGAGTAGAGGGAGTGCCTCGTAAGCACATGCATGACCGTTGACTCACTTACTGGTGGGTCCTAGGTTTGCAATCTCTCTCTTCTCTCCATCGTCTAACCTTTGCACGGGCACACACGAAGAGCGGCGCTAGCTTGCCATGGTGTTATTACAACTAAAAAAAGCTTGCAAAATAGAAGAATCGCCTAGAACAAGAGACGTTGTGGCTGGTCGAGATGGAGCTAACCACATCTATCCTCCATGCCATATTAGCATGATGAAGCTGTGTGGCTAGTGGGGTGTTTTCGACTAATTGGCTGGGTCCTGAGGTCGAACCATAGGTATATTTTTACACACATGTTTTTCCTCCGTGCCGAGACATGGCACACCCTTCCGCGCGGTTTCAGGGTCCTCCTGGGTGGTGCACGCATATATTCTTCCTGACATGGGACGCCCTACCGTGCATTTTCTGGGTCCTCCTCGGTTGTAGCGCCGAAGCAAGTAAATGAGTTGTTAAATCACGAAATACCACCTTTCCCGTTGAGTACATCAGTGAAGAACGGTGGCTAGCTAGTTGGGCTAGTTGGGCTAGTTCGACCGATTAGCTAGGCCGCCGCCACATTTGTTGCTCTGGTGTTTGGGTGCGACAGGATTTTTATTTTTTTGATTGACGGGAGCAGGCGTGGCAGGATTTTTAAATTTTTGATTGACGGGAGTAGGCGCGGCATCAATTAGTCACGATGACTCCGCCTGTAAAACCCACTGCTCCCTGATGTGAGAAGTCGTCGACTGGTGTTTTACCATGGTGAAAACCAAAAGATTCCCCGCTCCTTGGTTGGCTCCCTCCGCCTTCCCGTACATTGCATTGCCTTTCAGCCATTTTGCCCCCTTTGCTTCCTCTCCCCATTGCTTCTACCTGGTGCCATGGCGGCGCAGTAGACCACGGAGTCCGAGGTGAGGCACCTGACACAGGAGCTCTAGGCCAAGGATGCGAACCTCAGTGCCAAGGACGTGGAGCTCCGTGAGCTCAAGGAGGAGAGGAGTGCCATGCTCCTCCGTTATGTGCGGGAGTTCATAGAGCTTCAAAAGCGGCAGGCGTCCACCACAAAGATACTCGAGGCGTCGGTGGTGTTGCTACATAAAGCGGGAGATACGATAGGCCGTTAGGGGAGCCGGCTGGAGCGCAAGCGGGCCGATCGTGACGAGGTCCAAGATCGCCTCAGCCACTTGGTGAACCAAGTTGCCACGCACGTGTTGCGGCTGCGTGATGCCTACCGTCGTGCCAGCGCGACCATGCCGGCCGTCGGGCTAAACCCGTTTGACCACCCGGTCAACTTCAACAAGTTGCGGCTTCCTGACCTGGTCTCCTTCTTCACCTATATCTTCGAAGAGCTGAGTCGTCTCCGTGCGATGGTGGGGGCGGAGCTGGATAAGGAGGGGTTGCAGGTTGCCGTCATTGTTGTCGGGCGAATCCTTTTAGGGCTCCGTCACCGGAATCCATTCATGCCATTGGACGCCGTCTTTGACGAGCTGGCTCCTGTCGACCGGAAGCGGGCTGTGTGGGCGGTTGCACCCTGCATCACCAATGTCATGCGCCTCGAGAAGCAGAGGGACTTCGGTGGTGTTTAGGCGCCCTCCGCATGGGCATGTCCATGTCTCGACACAACATGACTGTTGGATCAAACTCAGACGGTGCAGATCAGTCACTGTAGCACAAAGCGTGTGGGTGTGTTTGGTTGCATTCTCATCTCAATATAATTATTTCCTCTTCGTGTATTTGTGTTAACCTACTAGTGTGGACTCATGCACCCTTCATGCACTCTGCCAAACACCCAAAAGTGGGTCGAGAAGGGAACTTTTGCTCCCATCCCGTGCACCATTCATATACCCTGCCTAACACTATTCGTGCTTCATATGGTTCATGTTTCGTGGAGTACTGTAGCACCATACTCTCCATGCGCTGTAGACCTAGTTCTGTTAACATTGATCTCACCATTCATTCTCGACCAGACAGTCGAAAAAGCGGTACTATGTTACTACATTACTGTTCATATAGTTGACATGCACTTAACATCATTTGTTATTGTCATATCTTACTACACTAGCAACAAGATTATGTAGTACTGACATATGAACCACTGCACGTGCCCAGTAGTAGGAGCATTGTGTATGTTCAAGTGGCTGCCGTGTTTCGCACTCCTTCATCATAAGAGTGGAAACGCTTGCTGTAATCATTTTTTTTTCAGAAAAACAGTGGACATGCTCTACCATGCGGATCCTCCTCCAGCCATGCACTAAATTACTCACTTTTGCCGACGTATGGGACAGCCAGCATCTGGGTCCACCAGCCATGCACTAAATTACTCCGTAGTAGAGTGACGGTAGACTACCCTGATCGAAGTGCCGCAGTAATGCCCAATGAGCCATCAAATCACAAAACCCCCTCCTTTCCAGCAGTAAGTTGGACGGACAAAGCAACCATCATTTCAGTCTTCTCTCTCAGCTTCCTCTCTTGAAGAAAAACCCCACTCGCTTCGCTTCCCCCTCATCTCGTTCCTCATTTCACTCTTCTCTCTCAGCTTCCTCTCTTGGATGGACGCTGGAGCACCGATTGACGTGATATCTATGGCTCTGGCTAAAACCGTCGAGGCTCATGGTACGAAGAAGCGCAAGCACCCCGCCGAGACTACAACAGACATGCTCAAAGACATCGCCCTATCCAAGCCCCCCTCTCTGGGATCCCTCATTAATCAAGTCCAGGTAATATCTCTTCTTGACGGTCTTTTTCTCGATCTTGATCGTGTTTTTTCATCTACACGCAGTACTAGTACTAGTAGTACAACTTTCTGGGTGATCTTGCATGTGATTTTAGTGTACCAAATGTCGGTTCTAAATTTCTCTTTTGACCAAAACATGCGAGAGGTTGACACTGATTTCTTATAGAATACTTTCAACTACTCCCTCTGTCCCAAATTTCTTGTCTTAGATTTGTCTAGATACGGATGTATCTAATACTAAAATGTGACTTGATACATCCGTATCTAGACAAATCTAAGACAAGAATTTTGGGATGGAGGGAGTACTTTATGAACATCAATGCTACCTATGAAGAGGATATATTTGCCTCAGTAACTTGTGTTATGGATATTGCAAGTAATCCCTCTACTCTCATGCCTTTGAAGACATGTTCTAGTGTCTTTTTTCACTCATTTCTGTGCGTATATGTAGTCATATATGGAGTGTAATATCGAAAATCATCTTATATTTTTGAATGGAGGTAGTAATAAAATATGGTTACTGTTTGAATTAGAACCAAGTCTGCGGTGGAGATGAGGTTCTCAAAGTCATGCCGTGTGAACTGGAAGACCCGAGGATGACTTCTACTTCTAAACTATCCAGCTGCTGTGTCCTTGTCGCCACATGTCCTGCACTAGTGGTTTCCTGTAGCATTGTTGTCAGGCGTGTTCTCGAGGCTGTACTTGACCACAACAATTACCTGGTTGTGCCTTCGATTACGAAGGGTGTGGTTCTTGTAAACCTTCCCAACAAATCTGATGCGGCCTGTCTTCATCATCATGTTTATGAGTGGAAAGACCACTCTGGTAGGTTCTCCAAGGTTGACGAGATGGTGATGGTGCGTGTAGACATCTCTCACAAAGTCCATGGCCTAGTCAGTTATGCGGGGTTCATCCCCTAGGTCGGTGGCAAGAAATAGTCTACAGAGTTTAATTAGTGCAACTTTGCTTGTCTTTAGTAAGTACTATTGTTCAGTACGTGATTTGTGTTTGTGAACCCTATATTGTTTATTAGTACTGCCGCTTTTGGTGTGTGGTCAGTCCTGAGAATGGTCGATGTTAATGTCTGTCCACTCAATTCAGTTTGTATATTTTGAAGTATCCAGATCATCTTTTTTGTGAGGACGGTTTATCAATTATGGTTACACTCCAATATCTGTATGCATTGCAGGGTTTATCGCACCCACCAGGATTTCCAGTCACATGGGTGTTCGATCCATATGATTTGATACGACCTTTGGACTGTCCTGCTTGTGGGAGTAGGCGGGGCCCCTGCATGCCGCCCGTAGTTGGACGATCAATCTTTTGTTTAGTACTTCAACATAGTGATTTCCTGGTAAGGATTCACTTGTGTCACATCAAGTAAATCTTATTGATTTACTGTCTAAATCTTATTGATTTAATGTCATGTTTTCTTTCTTTTCCTACAATTTTACGATGCAGGTTTTGCCATGTGACATTCATCACAGAATAAACCATTTGGTTTGCTCTACGATGGCTATTTTTGTAGGTTTCACTTCTTATGTCGTGTTAGTAACGAAGGCACTGTCCATCACTTATATTACTGGAAGAAATTGGATCAGTCTGTTGTCTGAGTACGAGCTGAATCCCTATGATGAACTGCAGTTTGGTTTAGCAAAAATGCCACAATTAGTCCTTCTCGCGTTTAAAAGAAATGAAGAAACAAACTGGATCACGGTCACGGATCCTAGTCACGTTAGAAAGCTAATCATAGCAGACCAGACATGATCGCCGCTGTCTCGCACATTGGTACCACCAGCAACGGATCGAGCACCGACAGTTTCTCTAGCACTGACAGCGGCAACAGCTCAGTCTGATCCAACAGAGGATAGGGCACCGACCGCGTTAGCGGATCAGGCTGATCTACCGGAGGATCGGGCATCGACACTGGCACCTGCTCTGACACCGGCACCAGCTCTACAAGGAGCACCATCTCCGGCAGCTGCAGCGGCTTCGGCACCTACACCAAAACTTGCACTTGCATCTGCTCTCGCCCGTGCAACGGCAACCAAACGAGCAGTTGCACCGGCAATAGACTGGGCTGCAGTTTGCACTTCGTATACCAAAGTCCTTACAAAAACCCGACATGTCCACCTTCTTGGTGAGCATTGGCCGCCCAAGTGCTTCGTTCTTTTTTCTTTCCATGTTGTTTCACATGATTCACTGTGTTGATCTAACTATTTGGGTATGTCTTCTTGTTTGCAAAGAGAGAATTCCTAGAGCAACGAGGGAGTCATTCAACAATCCAGGCGACCGCGGCCAAGTTTCTCTTACCATGCGCAGCCTTGGTGTGAATGAACCTGCTCAATATACCGTAAGTACAAAGGGTGGTCGCATGATGATTGATGCTAAAGGATGGTCAAGGTTCAAATCTAAATCATATCTTGCGGTAGGGGATGATGTCAGAATCGAACTTTCTCAGCAAGGAGAGCTGGTCCAAATCAACATTGAAATTCCTCAGTAGCAGCATGCAACTGCCGAACTAATCTATCCTCCAAGAGATTTTGATGTAATAATCTGGCATGGTAAAACAAGTGTCCTGTGTATATAAGTAGCACGACAATATTATTTATCACATGGTATATCGTTAAAAGAATTGCAACTCTCATTGCTGGTTAGGAACTGTCAATCGATTTCATTCCAATAGCTGCCGTGCTTTATTCAATTTTGTGTATTCGCCTTGCGACAGCATCTAAAACCAGCACCATACCGATCGTTTGCAATATGAAAAGTGCTAAGGTAGAACACATGGGCCCCCCAAACATGCAGGGTGGTCCTGCGGCCGAAAGTCCAGAACCGTGAGCCTGTCTGAGTATTATATTCTCAGCTGAACCCCCATAATGCCCATGCGTTGCACGTAACATCAAGATGCATTTGTATGAGTATTTTATCTTGTGAGAGAAAAGGATGAATGAGGGAAGGCCTTATTTTCAAACTAGAAGATACCCCACATGTTGCAGCGGGAATTTCTAGGAAGTGACTATAATGTGCATAGAGAATCTTAAGCAGAAGCAATCTCTAAAAGATAATATAATTATAGAAAAATATTCAGGTTAAAGATCACAAACATTGGACCTCAAAATGCATGGCTTATATCCTCAAAAACATGCATGTCTTACTATTTTCTACTCATCACACAGAACATAATATAGTTTTCCATTTTGGCAGGTAGAAAGTACCAACTACCTAAGCATAACGATATCATTCATGGAATACACAAATCAGATTATAAATTTCTTTCATATCAGCAATGTTTCAGTTCACCAACTATTAGGACGTAAGGTACAATCATAGTGATGCTTTCACGGGTGTGGTAATGCAAGATTGTTCCGTACTGTGAGTAACTTCTGCAATAATATGTTACTTGTCATCATCAGAACTAATGTGGTGATTTAAGAGAGCTATCAAGAAAGGAAAAAGTATTTACATTAAGCCTGTCACGTTGTCTAAAGGCGTATATAAGTTCTCGGACATATTTTGGCATTGAACACAATGGTGTCACTCAAAAGAAGATTGTTGTTTTGAACAAAAATATCAAATTTATTAAATCTGGATTACACATACATGTGTAGGTGCACAAATGACTGAAGGTGCTCTTGTGTAGAAACATCTGGCAAACAACATTGTAAGGCGAAAAAAATCAATCCAATATGAATGTATGACAACACATCATACAAAAAGGGTTAGTGTATAGTTACCTCGTTCGAAAAAAGGTATAGTTACCAATCTAGCACGGCTAGCTCCTAGCTGCAAGTCAATAAGATAGAAAGTTATAAAGATAATCCCCTTGATAATCCATGGAAGTATTTAAAGAACCAAACTGAATTTTGGCATGCATCCAATATACTGGAATTAATCGCTATGCTTTCCATTGCATGCAAATAGATGAACACACGGGCAAAAAGGCAAGAAAACATGATCCTCTTTCTGTGAAGCAGAAAATCAGTACATGTAATATTGGGCCGTACCTTGGCCTTGGCACTCACGCTTAGGGTTGCCCACCCAGAGTAGGTGTACCTGGCGCCAGTGACCACGTACTGGTTCATGAGCACCACCATGACGGAGCCTTCCTTGGGAGTGCATCGGGCACAGGCTAGAAGATCTCGACCAGGATCAACGGCTTGTCGAGAAAGTACTACTCATGGAAGACCGGACCGGCCAGTAGGACGCGAATCATCTCGTTGGAGGCAGCGGTGCCGCTCGTCGCGGCGTTCGACTGCAGACGTGAACAAATCAATGGAGAGGGGGGTTGAGATATGGGGAAGATGAGAAGAGTCGGTCAGGATTTTCTAGGGAATCAGGGGAGATTTATTGCTCAAGGGAGATGAAGTATTAATATCGTATAATCAAAGTGGTTTGTCTATTCACATCCCGTGTTAATAGATACTTAGATAGATGTATTTGAGATCCCATCTTGTTGGCTAGAACCGCTGCATGTAGTACTTATTGCCGTTTATTAGGCCTGGCTAACGATGGATGGTTCATGCGTGCATGCAGAGTCTACCGGTAGGCATTTTTATTTTGGTAATTATCTGTTGCACCGGGAGGCTACCGAAGATGCATGTCTCATTGCTGGTTGGGTGGAGAACTGCTGACATGGCAGGTTGCTGATGTGGATAGCTTGCATGTTTATAGAAATAGGATAGTGGGGATGAACTATTTAGGTATTATAGATGTGGAAGGTGTGTGGGTACCTTTTTGCAAAATTGCCATAGTTTCCTTCCTATCCATCAGATATAAATCGGACGGCCTATATTGCAGGATGGCAGGCACACCATCATCACCAACTCGTCTATACTATGTATAATTATATATGTTGTATATATTCCCCTTGATTTTTCTTATGTATAAATTTGTGATATAAAAGATTTGTATATTTCTTTACAGAGGGAGTATCTCTCTGTCAAAAATATATTTATGTGTAACTAGTTACTCTTGTCTTACTACTTCCTTTCGCTGATATGTGGGGCATCCGGCAACGGGGTCCACGTGCCATATGCACAAATTAGATTGCACAACTGCATGGTAGACACACCCCGGTCGTAGCGCCGCAGTAATGCCCAATGAGCCGTCAAATCACAACCCCCCTTTCCAGCTTTAGAAGCAAGACGAAGCGGCAATATTTCACTGGGCCCGAATCCCCTTCTCCCTCGTCTGCTTCTTCAGAGAAAACCCCCTCTCGGCGATTGCATAGGGTTTTCTCATGGAGAACCAGGTATGAATTCTTCATCCATCCCCGATAAATCCAAGTCCCTTGGTCACAGGTAATCCTAGGATGGCAGCCGCCGCCGTTGATGCATTTTTCTTCCTACTGAATCTAGTGTGTTTCATTTGCAGTGTCCAAAGTACGAGGACCCTACACGTTTCTGCACCCTCGGCGAGACGCCACACTTGTTCCTTCTCATCCTAACACAGGATTTTAAAACGCGCACAGTATGTTCCTAGAATCCTCTTTTCTATCCGGTAGGGTGGTTTTTTTTTGAACATGCTGTCGAATAATTTGGAAATTTGGATTGCTATATTTGGATAAATGGTACTACTAGTACGATGGTCAACACTGACATGAAGGAGGGAGTTATCTCTAAATTTGGATAGGGAATACATTGTGTTCTCATATTATTTTTCCTGCAGTGCATTATTTGCTTTGCTAGAACACATGTACTCAAGATGCTCGGCCTTGCCATAACTGAATACACTAGTTTAATGGTCACAGTGAAGACAAGCCATGGATATAAGTTCAGAGTTGGGTTCATGAACCAAGAAGATCGCTGCTTTTTTTATGGCCGAACATGGATAAACTTTCTCAAGTGTTACGGACTGAAAGTTGGCGCACGAATGTTGATGGAAATAGCAGAACCTGGTCTCATCTTCACTGCGATCTTCCACCCTGACGTCGTTCCAATTGTTCATCCATGTTAGTTTTGTATCTGATTCTTGCTTGTTGCCTCGATTACTTCTTAATCCACCTATTCTGTCTAACTAATCACAATTTAACTTTAGAAGTAGCAACTAATCTCACACGAAGATGCTACTTCTAACTAATATTTTTCTTATAATTGGTGACACGTGTAGGTTTTTTCAGAGTTAAGCAGGCTGCTCATTTGTTATTCTGTAATAACTCGGCTGTTACTAATAGCACTGAAGTTGACTGGGACGACGTCCACAAGTTCCTACACTTTATTGATCGTCTTGAGGTCCTTGTGGGGCGTTTCAATGGTGGTAGGCCATGTGGGATATGTGTGCCACTGTTGCACTTGTTGAACAGGTCCAACTGTGTTGAGAAACTTATGGTACGAGTTGTTTTCTGTTATATATGTTGTTCATAAACTATTGCTTATACACAGTTTTACAACTGTGATCTTCTTGAAACAGAAACTGCCCAGTTCTATTGTTCCTATACAGATGCCTAGCCATGATCGTGTCAGACTTGTGCTTGGTCACAACATGATGTTTATGTTGACCTACTCCATTCCCCTTGGAGTTTTACAAATAATGAAGGCTCATCCATCTTGGAGAATAGGACAGAAGATTATGTTCATGCTTTTCCATGGCTCTAAAGTGAATATCCTGTTTATTGACCACATTGCAAGATGAAGACACTTTCAGAAGGTTGTGGATGCGCGGGGTGGCGCCTGGGCCTTGTCCTGGGGCTTGGCGGCCTCACCATTGGTTAATTGTAGGCAAAGTAGCACTGTTCGAGGCGTGCTTTGTATGGTTGAACCTGTATAAGTACTCATACTGCTTTCAACTTTGGTTGTTAAGTGCCCATGCTGGTTTCAGTTAAGGTTGTTAGGTACTCCTGCTGCTTTTACAGTCTGTCGTGTTTCTTCAGTCCTGTCTTCCTCCAGCCGCCAAAACCAAACCAGCGTCGGCGGGGCCGCCTGCTTCCGCCTCCCACGGCTGGCTGTGCCACAGCGCATGCATCGCCGCCCCACCATCTCCTAAATCGTTAACACCGACGTCTGAGGCCTCGCCGTCTTCCTCCGCGCGCTTTGGTGCGCTCGCCGCGGTGCCGCCCTCTTGCGTTGTCAACATGGTCAACAAACAACAGGAATCGACAGAAGTACGTGGAGAGGATGACAGTAGGTGTCCACCATGTCAGCGTATGGAAAAATAAAACCTCCTAGTGTTTTCCTGACATCTGGGACCCACGACATTGTGAGCGTATATAGTCAATAGAACAGAGAGCAGCACAACATCAGCTGACACCTGGGACGTAGCTGCTCGAGTAGTATTTTTTTGTTATTGTTGAGACGGAGCAGGGTTTGAACTGGGCTGTGGCCCGTCTAGCCCAGGCTTATATTTTATGTTCACCATGTGACCAGCCCAACTATTTTTTCTTTGTGAAAATGAGCCCAGTTTATTTTTTCTGAAGAATACCCAATCCATGCCTGCTTATTTTTCTATGCCCTGATGGGCTACAACTCTTTCAAGACGCCTGCAAATCTTGAATAGTATGAAATGGGTTATAAATATAAAAACAGATGACGAATTGGCAATTAATTTATAATTTCTGAATTTTTTCACATTTTCAGATTCCTATTTCACTGGGCATTAAACTAATTTAAATATATCTTCAAAGTACTTTAAATCTGGCTCGACATTTCGGTATTAAAAATAGTTTGGAACCCACAGAAATATGCGAAATTGGCCCTGGCCAACCAAAAGAAACGGACTGCAATAAATTGCATAAGAAGTTGCAATGAGCTATACATAAATTATTAAAAAAGGAGGGAATGGTCTGACTTGTGGGCCTGTTAACTTGACACGTATACAAGATTTTTTTAGTTATTATATACGTCAACAAATGATTCTAGTAGACGTAACCGTTGGATGTCAATCCAACGGCTGTCGTGTTTCTTCAATCTCTGATCTTCTTGCTCCAGCCGCCAAAGCAGCGCCGGCGGCACCGCGTGCTCCCGCCTCTCGTGACCGGCTGTGCTGCCGCGCGGGCCTCACCGCCCCCTACTACTCCCACTGCTGGCCAAGGCATCCCTATACTCACCCACACCCCCTGTTATTCTGCGGCGATGGCAGCCTCACACCGCAGCCGAACCAGTGAACCCTTGCACTCCTCTCTGCGTGGGCTTCCACTTCTGCGTCTTCCCCGGCTCTGCGTCGTCCCCTTCGTAGGCCTCACCATCGTCCACCGCCCTGGTGCTCTCGGCGCGGCTTGGTCAATGTGGTCAACGACCGACTTCCATCGAAAGAGTACTGTTGGGGGTTGGGTGCGACATATGCCAAAGGAGTGCTTATCATGGTGGGGGCAAGTAGAACGTCGCCGGTGCCTGGAAACAGGATGAGGCGAATACATGCACGCCGGTGGATCTTACCCAGCTTCAGGGCTCTCCGAGGAGATAACACCCCTACTGCTGCTCTGCGGGGTCTCCGCATGGTCACTAAGGCAAAGTGAATACAAGGTTGCTCCTAGAGCTGTTTCTGGAGGTAGGAGAAGGCAAGGCTAGCTTTCTCCTCCCTGTATGGCCTGTCTAGTGCTAATGGATTCCAACCCTTTGCATGGGTGCCCTGGGGGGTTTATATAGGCCTACCCCCAGGGGTACAATGGTAAAACCGGCTGGGTGCGGGTCCCAGCCGTCTGTCTCTCAGGCCGCCATCTCCTCCGCCGACTCCTATGGCCCGCCGACTGGCCTGGTACGAGGGTGTCAGCCCCTGTCCGCCGCGGGCGGGTCTTGCCGGCCGCAGATTACTGTAGCCGTGCTTCTAATGACGCTGGCTTGGTCATGGGGTCATGGCAACAGTGCCGCCGTCTGTCGAGCGCTCACTGTTGCCATTCCCCTGTCGTGTCTGGTTAATGGCGTGTGGGGCCCGTGGGAGGGGCCGGCCGACTCCTGGGGGCCGACTCCCAATGGGTCCGTCTCTTGGCGCTCTCGTCGTCTTCGGTACTCCCGCTGACTGGTAGGCCCCGCCGTCTCCGGGCCGTACATACAGGCCGTCGTGGGCACAGGGCTCCGCCCCCAAGAGCTGATGTCAGGGACGGCATGGCAACAGTGCCGCGCCAGACGGAGATCTCCTTGGTACGGCGCACTGTGGCCATGCCTGCCCTTAAATAACAAAGTGGTTGGAGTTGCAGGCCGACTTACTATAGTCGGCCTCTCTGGAAGTCGCTGGACAGGAGTCGTCTTATCTTGGAGTCGCCTTCTGGGACTCGGCTTATCTTGGAGTCGCCTTATGGGACTCGGCTCGTCTTGGAGTCGCCTTCCGGGACTCGGCTCGTCTTGGAGTCACCTTCCAGGACTCGACTCGTCTTGGAGTCGCCGCTGGGACTCGAGGGGCACGGCCTGCCCCAATGTCTTGAAAGGTTCTGGGACTCGGGTTAGCCTACCCGTGGCCCATTACTCCGACAGTAGTCCCCGAAGCTGGTGAGGCTCCGAGGGTGATACGTCGTGGGGCCTCAACAGTTTTATTCTTCTGGTGGTGGAATTTAGGCCTTGCTGGTCGTCTTCCTTCAGGCCGACTAGATGGAGTCGGACTCGCAGAGGGCCGTCCTGCCCCCTAAGGAGTTTGAACGGCACGGCGGGAACCAGGCGGCGTGCCTGACATGCTTCCCTGCGGCCGCTTACCGCGGACCCGTCGCGCGCTCCATGTGGCAGGGGCAGTCTGCTCACCCACGCGCGCGACGGGACAGGCCGTCGGGCGGGGCCCGCCACTACCGCGCCTCGACCCGCGAACGGATCCGTTGCGGCCGCGCAGACGGTTGGGTTTCCCACGTCGTTACTGCTCGCAGTAACTTCGTGGGGTAAATCGTGGGGGGCGTGGCGTCCCGTGCGCAGTTAATCCCACGCCCGCCCCGTCGGCTTCTCAGCCTACGGGCCTATAAGTAGGCGGGGGGAGCGGGACGGCGAAACACGCGTGCCCATTCTTCCCTGCTCCCCTGCCTCGTCTTGCCTCTTCTTACTCTTGCCGTCGTTGCACCAAACCACGCTGCGCCCGCCACGATGAGTTCTTCCTCTGCTGCCGCGGCCCCTGCCGTGCGCTCCGGCGTGTGGGACGGCTCCAAGGTGGATGACGACCTCATCGAGCTCCTCCGCAAAACGCGTCGGCTCCCCGGCCCCACCTGGTGCGAGCCGGCGCCGCGCCGGCGAGGGAAATAAGGCCGACGCCGGAAGAGGGCGAGCGGGGTTCACGGGGTTCACGGGGCAGACTGGAGAAGTTGGCGAGGAGCACCCCATCGTGGAGAAGGACGGTGGTGAGGCCTCCGCGTCGGGCACGGCCACGCCGCCACTGCTGCCTCCACCGCCATCGGGGAGTGTGCATGGTAAGCAGCCGGCAGGCCCGCCAGTGCTGCAGACTGAAGACGAGGCGGTGGCGAGGCTGCTTCTTCAAGTCGCCTCACCAGCGCGCCGCCGCCTTGAGAAGGCGATTTCGGCGCCACGCCCCTTGGAGGCCGGCGCCGCCAGCTCGGCCATCCCAGATGCCGAGGCGACAAGTGCCGCGCCTACTGGGTGGGTGCGACGAGGCGGCAATGGTCCGCTGAACTAGGCGCTCCTGGACGTCCAGGCGAAACTACGGCCTAAGGGCGAGGTCATCCAGGGCTGCACCAAGGCACATCTGGCATCGCGAGCAGCTATTCGGGCATGTTTTTCTTCTTTGACTTTCTTTTCTCTCGTACTTCACTGTCGGGGCGCGCCAGTGCACCCACTGGGTGTAGTCCCTGAGTTTCGGGCCGGCTGCCGAGCAGGCGGCCCGGAACTCCGTCTGGCAAGTTCCGAACATTCAACTCTGTCTGATTTGTTTATCACAGGAGTATCACAACCTCCGCGTCACTGCCTTCAACCGCAATGTTGAGCAGCTGGGGAAGCGGACTGCCAACTTGTCGGAGAGCCGGAGTGAGTCCTTTCACTTTTTCGTGGGGGCGCGCTGGCGCACCCGCGGGCTGTAGTCCCCGAGATTCGGGCCGATTGCTGAGCAGTCGGGCCGGATCTTCCCGGCGACCTTCTTTGTTGACGACTTAACGTCCTTTTCCCTTTGTTCTTCATAGGCCAATGCCACTCTTCAGGAACGGTTGGGCGAAGCCAACACCACCCTACGCGCCAAGGAGGAGGAGTGTGGCAAGCTCACCACGGAGCGCGACCTACTGGCCGCGCGGCTGGCAGAGCAGAAGGAGCTGCTCATGAAGGCGCAAGACGAGGCGGAGAAGAGAGAGACCGCTCTCCTGGCCGAGTTCGAAAGCGAAAGCTCCTCCTGGACCCACAAGGAGGCGATGCTGACCTCCGGCTTCCATGAGATTGAAGACATCATCGACGGTGAGTTTCTTTGCTTTCTTTATTTGAGCCGCCGACTGTAAGTCAGGCCGACTCCTGACTCTTTCTCTTGCTTCTTTCTTGTTTTCGCAGACTTCTTCCCCGGCCACTCGCAGGCGGTCACTCGAGCCACGAGGCTGATCGCGAGGCGCGGAGGGCAAATGGCGAGGAGATCGCTGCCAATGCCCCCCTGACCATCGACGAGCAGCTCCTGAGCATCAAGACTCGTCTGTGGCCGACCCATCAGCTGCTGCGCCATCTTCAACGCGCCGGTGCTCAGGCAATTGCCGCCCTATGGCCGGGCATGCCGGTTCTGCGCACTCCCAGTCGGACTGCCGACTAGCTGGAGGTCGCAGCTGGCCGTTTTGAGGCTTGGAAGGGTTCCTCGACCCGGGCTGGAGCACGCCGGGCCTTGGAATTTGTCAAGGCTCGGTATCCAGGGCTGGACCTGGACCGGCTGGCCGCGTTCCGGTCAGAGGCCCAGGCAGAGCTGGTGGCTGTGGAAGGCGCCCTCGTCGAGGGTGCAGCGGCAATTGCCGACTACACCGACACCAGTGTTTTCGTTCCTGAGCGGGCCGCGAACGGCGAGGAGGTGCCACCGGAGTGGTTCGGGATGAACCCGGACTATGACGAGGACTCGGTGGAGGTGATCGGCTCCAGTGCCGAGGAGGAAGACGAGGCGGAGGACGGAGGCGAGACGGAGGCGCCAGAAGACGGAGCGGACGACCAGCCTCAGCTCGACCGCGCCTCCAGCAACGAGACGCGTCCGACTAAGCGGCCGCCGCCGGATACGATCAAACCGAGACTGCCCAGCCGGCCGCTCCGGCGGCTGACACCGCCGTCTCCACCAACCCTCCGAACCCGTCTGCCGCTTCTTAGGCTGCCGTCTTGCCTTTATTTTACCTGCTTTAGTAGTCTTTGAAAGAACTTGTTAATTTGCACAATTCCACCCGCGGGGTGTATTTTGAACTTGGCCAGAGGCCTATGTTATGTAAATATCTATCCGACTTCTATCTTTCCTTGCTCATTGCTCTTTTGGCTTTTTCCTTTGCCGCCTTCCCACAGTCGCCGCTTTGCCAGACGGACAACCGCTCTGCGGACTGCCGCTGGGTCAAATGCTTGGCTACTTTAGGGAAGGCAAGTACTTCGACCTTTTTAGAGTCATTTAACAAGTTGGATAGAAGGCGGCAAGCCGACTATTCGAGAGTCGGCTCTGCAAAGAGGGGCTAGAAGCCGGCTTGGGCTATGCTTATGCTTTGAGTCCTTAGCCATTTTTTCGTTGTGGGCGCTCATTCTTGCTTACTCTCTGCCTACCAACAGTCGCTCTGCGAGCTGCGGCTTCTGACAGGAGACGGCTTAAGCGCCACACACTACTTGTCTGACTGCAGGAAGCATTTCATAGCGCAAGGCGGCGAGTCCCCGGGCCGACTAGTCGAACCCGGTGCCAAGCGGCATAACAAAAGGTAGCATACTCGAAGGCATAATTCTTATCATACAGATAACAAAAAGGGCAGTCCCCGAGCTCGTCTCGGGGGGCCCAAAGTCTCGGTACTTTAATACAAAGGATAGCGTGATACATACTGCATCAACTATAAAATCTTTGGAGAAGATTTGCGTTCCACGGCCGTTCCGACTCTTTGCCGGAGTCATCCCTCTTGCGTGCTCGGGACTTCTGGGCGTCGATTAGGTAGTAGGAGTCGTTGCCCAGCGCTTTGCTGATGATGAAGAGGCCCTCCCAAGGCGCTGACAACTTGTGTTGGCCGGCTGTTTGCTGGATCAGTCGGAGCACAAGGTCGCCCTCTTGGAAAGATCTCGACCTGACCTTCCTGTTGTAGTATCGGCGCAGACTCTGCTGGTAGATGCTGGACCGGCTGACTACCAACAGCCGACCCTCTTCTAGCAGATCGACACCGTCTTGTCGTGCTTCTTATGCTTCCTCTTCGGTGTACATGGTGACTCGCGGAGAGTCAAATTCTATGTCCGTCGGGATTACGGCTTCGGCACCGTAGACGAGGAAGAAAGGCGTGAATTCGGTTGACTTGTTTGGAGTCGTGCGCAAATTCCAGAGGACGGCTGGCAGCTCCTCAAGCCAACAGCCGGCCAAACGCTCGAGTGGTTCGACCAGTCGAGGCTTGATGCCAGATATGATGAGGCCGTTTGCTTGCTCCACTTGGCCGTTTGACTGCGGATGGGCAACAGACGCTAAGTCCAGTCGGATGCCCTGTGTCGCGCAGAAACGGGCCAAGGCGCCTTTGGCAAAATTTGTGCCATTGTCGGTGATGATGCTCTACGGTATGCCATACCGAACCGTGATGTCGACGATGAAAGTCACTTCAGTCGTATCGTTCAACTAATTGATGGGCTTTGCTTCTATCCACTTGGTGAACTTGTCCACTGCGACGGGTAAGTGAGTTAGGCCACCTCGGGCTGTCTTGAATGGTCCCACCATGTCCAGGCCCCAAACTGCAAAGGGCCAGGCGATGGGGATTGTCTTCAGTGCGGAAGCCGGCTGAAGCGGCTTGGAGCGGAACTTCTGGCACCCCTTGCATTTTTGGACTAATTCCTTGGCCTCTTCCAGGGCAGTTGGCCAGAAGAAACCGTGCCGAAAGGCTTTGGCGACGAGTGCTCTTGAAGCCGCATGGTGTCCGCACTCGCCTTGATGGATATCTCTGAGAATTGATTGGCCTTGCTCTGGCTCAACGCAGCGCTGGTAGACACCAGTGACGTTGCGCCTGGCCAGCACTCTGTTGATTATGGTGTAGGCTGCCGCTCGGTGTTGCACTTGCCGAGCCAAGATTTCATCAGTTGGCAGGTCTTTGTTGACTAGAAACTTGAGGATGGGTTGCGCCCATGAGAGGTGCTGCTATTTCTTCAACTGCCACCACTGCGACTTGGACAAGGGCGGCTGGGCTGGGAAGCGGCGGGCTGGGGTCTGTGGCCGCTTGCTGGATTGACGAAGTCCCCGGGCTGACTGGCACAATCCCCGGGCTGACTAGCGCAGTCCCCAGGCCGACTTGCGCAGTCCCTGGGCCGACTGGCACAGTCCCTGGGCCGAGTTCTGAAGTCTTTGGGCCGGTTGCCGCAGTCCCCGGGCCGGGTTCCGAAGTCCCCGGGCCGGCTTCGACTACGATTTTCTTGGAGCCGTCTGCTGGGGCTCTTGAGTCGGATCCAACTTCTTCGGGGGGAGCCGGCACAAAGATGGAGTCTGATTCTGGTGAAGGCTTGATAGACGGCTTAAGGAGGCGCTGAAGAGCGACGCCAGATGGTATCGCTTGACGGGTGGAGTCGACTCGTGCCAAGGCGTCTGCTTGGTCGTTGTCATTTCTTGGCACGTGGAGGAACTCGCACCCCTCGAAGTATCCGCTGAGTTGCTGCACCAGGAAGCGGTAGCTCGCCATGTTTGCATCTTTGGCGTCCTAGTCTCCAGATGACTGCTGGGCCACCAAATCGGAGTCGCCATAGCATAGGATCCGGCGAATGCCGAGTTCTTTGGCAAGCCGGAGCCCGTGAATGAGCGCCTTGTATTCGGCGACGTTGTTGGAGGCGGCGAAGTGGATCTGCAGCGCATACTTGAGCTTTTCGCCTTTAGGGGAGGTGAGGACGACGCCGGCTCCCAAGCCGGTGCGCATCTTGGAGCCGTCAAAATGCATCCGCCAATGGGTGGAGTCGGGCGCTGGCGGCAGGTACTGGGTCTCGGCCCAGACGACGAGGAAATGGGCCAGTGCTTGCGACTTGATGGCGGTGCGGGGATGGTAGTAGATGGTGTAGGGAGCCAACTCTATGGCCCATTTGGCCACTCGGCCGGAAGCATCTCGGCTCCCAATGATCTCGGCCAGCGGGGTTGTGCAAACCACAGTGATTGGATGCTCTTGAAAGTAAGGCTTCAACTTCTTGGCGACAAAGTGCACGCCGTAGCACATCTTCTGGTAGTGGGGGTAGTTCTGCTTGGAAGTCAACAGTACCTCGCTCAGGTAATATACCGGTCTCTGGACAGGGAGCGCCTTGCCTTCCTCTTTGCACTCGACTACAATGACTGTGGTGACTACTCGGCTGGTGGCGGCAATGTATAGGAGCATGGGCTCTTTAGGAGTCGGAGCCACCAGCACAGGGGGAGTAGTAAACATCTTCTTCAGTTGGAGAAATGCTTCATCCGCCTTGTGGTTCCACTCGAAAAAGGTGGTCTTCTTCATCAGTTGGTACAAAGGGAGAGCTTTCTCGCTCAGCCGACTGATGAATCGGCTGATGGACGCCAAACAGCCGGTGAACTTCTGCACATCTAACAGTCGGCTGGGTACCTCCATCCTCTCGATGGCCTTGATCTTCACAGGGTTGCACTCTATGCCGCGTTCAGAGACCAGGAAGCCAAGGAGTTGGCCGGATGGTACTCCAAAGACGCACTTCTCAGGGTTGAGCTTGATCTGGAATCGACGCAGGTTCTCGAAGGTTTCTTTGAGGTCTTCCATCAGTGTCCCACTCTTTTCCGTCTTCACCACTACATCATCTACGTAGATGTGGGCGTTTCTGCCGAGTTGCTTGAGGAGGCACTTCTGCATGCAACGCTGAAAGGTGGCGCCAGCGTTCCTTAAGCCGAACGTCATGCTCAGGTAGTAGAAGGCTCCGAACGGCGTGATGAAGGCGGTCTTCAGTCTGTCTACCGGGCTCAGTTTGATCTGGTGATACCCTGAGTATGCATCCAAGAAGCTCAACAGCTCGCATCCGGCTGTGGAGCCTATCACCTGATCAATTCTTGGCAGAGCAAACGGGTCCTTGGGCAGGCTTTGTTGAGGCTTGTGTAGTCGATACACATCCGCCACTGCTTGTTCTTCTTCAGCACCAAGACCGGGTTTGCCAACCACTCTGGAAAAAATACTTCCACAATGAAGCCGGCGGCTAGGAGCCGGGAGATCTCTTCTCCTATGACTATTCTCTTCTCTTCTGACAGTCAGCGCAAAGCCTGCCTGACGGGCTTCACATCAGGTCGGATGTGTAATTTGTTGTCATGCCCAATATGCGACCCTATCCAAAAGGAACTCGAAGGTCCCACCAAGGATAGACCCGCATATTGAGACGCTTTTGCAAGGTGGATATCATTACATCAACATTACATAATAGATGGGGATACATACATAAGGCATACAATGCCACACGAATACATCAATACAACATACAAGAACAATATCCGACTACGGATGAATCATAAACAGAAACTCAAACAATATCCACCCTGCTAGCCCAGGCTGCCGACCTGGAACCTATCCCCTGATCGAAGAAGAAGCAGAAGAAGAACTCTGAAACAAGCAAACATCGCTCTCGCATCAGGATCATCGCATAACCTGTACCTGAGACTGTTGTTGTAGTAATCTGTGAGCCACGAGGACTCAGCAATCCCATTACCATGGGTATCAAAACTAGCAAAGCTTAATGGGAAAGGAAGGGGTCAAGTGGTGAGGTTGCAACAGCGGCTAAGCATGATATGGTGGCTAACATACACAAATAAGAGCGAGAAGAGAAGCAATGGAACGGTCGTCAACTAGTAATGATCAAGAAGTGATCCTGAACTCCTACTTACGTCAATCATAACACAGAAACCGTGTTCACTTCCCGGACTCCGCCGAGAAGAGACCATCATGGCTACACACACGGTTGCTGCGTTTTAATTCGGATCTGGTGTCAAGTTATCTACAACCGGACATTAACAAATTCCCATCTGCCACATAACCGCGGGCACGGCTCTCGAAAGTTTATACCCTGCAGGGGTGTCCCAACTTAGCCCATGACAAGCTCTCGCGATCAACGAAGAAATAGACCTTCTCCCAGGAAGACCCGATCAGTCTCGGAATCCCGGTTTACAAGACATTTCAACAATGGTAAAACAATACCAGCAAGACCTCCCGGTGTGCCGACATCCTGATATTAGCCGCGCGTATCTCGTCTCAGGCCACGGCCGGATGAGCAGTCCGTACAACTAAAACCAGACCTCAAGTTTCCTTGAGGGGGCGCTGCAAAGGGCTCTAGTTTGGACCAACACTTAGACAAGCATTGGCCCGGGGGAGCTAAAATAAAGATGAGCCTTGGGTTAATTACTCCCAAGGGAAAGGTAGGTGGTTGTGAGGCAAATGGTAAAACCAATGTTGGGCCTTGCTGGACAAGTTTTATTCAAAGCGAACTGTCAGGGGGGTCCCATAAATCACCCGACCGCGTTAGGAACGCAAAATCCGGGAACATAACACCGGTATGATGGAAACTAGGGCGGCAAGAGTGGAACAAAACACCAGGCATAAGGCCGAGCCTTCCACCCTTTACCAAGTATATAGATGCATTAATAATATAAGAGATATTGTGATATCCCAACCAAAATCCTGTCCACCATGGAGAAATCTTCAACTTCACCTGCAACTAGCAACGCTATAAGAGGGGCTGAGCAAAGCGGTAACATAGCCAAACAACAGTTTGCATAGGAAAGGTGTCAAAGGTTAGAGGTTCATGGCAATATGGGATGGCTTGATAAACAGGTAATAGGTAGCGCAACATAGCGATAGAACGAAGCAACTAGCATAGCAATGATAGTAGTGATATCCAGCGTAGCGGTAACCTTGCCTGAAATCCCGCAAGGAAGAAGAACGAGTCCATGAAGAAGATGAAGCCACGAAGACGAACCACACGTAGACGAACGAATCCTCACGATCGCAACGAAACGGAAACTATCGAGAAGAAGCACACAACATGGTAAACACACCACACATGAACAAGACATGATGAACAAAAAGCATGATGCATGACAAAGCTACATGAAGCTACTCGTGGCAAGAGATGATGCAAACAAGACCAAAACTTAGACAAGTTTAAATGAGGCCGGAAACAACATATAATAATTCCGGTAAGTCCTCATATGCAAATTTCGAAATTGGTCCAGAACTGAATAAACATTATGTTCAAGTTGTTAAACAGAAAGTTAAGATGCACCAAGATGATCTACACGAAATTCTAGTCAAGTTACATATAAAGTTCATTAGATTCGGAGCTACGGTCTAGAAGATATGAGCAAAACAAGTTAAACATGGCATTGATGCAAAATGCATACAAACGTCAAGCAAACACCTCAAAACAAGGATGCAACATGATAATATGAAGCTACATGCAAAATCAAGCAAGTTTCATATAGAGCACACTCAAAACGGAGCAACGGTGCAACCCATACACTCTATACAAGGCATAACAACAATCTGTTCATAACAGCCACTAGGCATCTTACAAGCATCAAAACAATAAGCTACAACATCCCAACATAATAACAAAAGGCATGGGCATGAAGTACTGGTAAAGCATAACAAAACATGAACACTGAGCTATCTCCAGAAACAACTAGAACATGCTCAAAAGGACATGGGAAGATTGCAAATAATAACAGTTTCAGACTTTAGCAGAAATAACATCAGGTTGCAATATTTAGAGCAAGCAAACAACATGTTACAGGAACTTATCATGGCAAACAAAGGCATGGCATGAATCTACTAAAAGCATAGATCAAAAGTCCCTTACTGACCATGAGCCAAAAAGGCATAGAAAATATGATGGCACCCATGTAAACATGGCAAGTTATATTACAGATTCAAACATGGCACGAACAACAATAAGTAGGCATGTTGGTGAGCTTTAACCACTCACTACAGAGCAATACATGGCATGGCAAGGCAACCCACAGTAAGAAGGCATGTTTATGAAGCTAAGCCAGGCAAGAACAAGTTCATAGGGTGCATGTATCACTAGGAAACAATCATGGAAACATTGAACTTAATGTTAACAGGCTGACAGCAACATCATTTAGCAAACTTTAGAGCAAGATAACAACATTTTCCAGTAGGCTATAATTGCAACCAGTGGCATGAATGGATAGAGCAAGACATGTAAATTAAAACATGTCTATAGAACACCTCCATATTATGCATAGAATGATTTGTAGAAGCATGTTAACATAGCAACAAAATATAACAGAATCTGTCAGGAAAACAGCAACAGCAACTACCCTACTTAGCAAGCTTGATACACTCAGCACACAACTCACAAAAATACATGGTTGGCACCACTTGAAATATGGCATAGCATAGATCAAAACATACGTAGATCTCATGTTCATAAGATGCACACATCAATCATGGCAAAAATGATAAATGAGCAAGTTATATCAGTTTCAGCAGATTAACATCAACATGCACTCTTCAAACAGCATTTCGGGCATCAAGATGAGCTCAAATGAAAATGATGCAATGGAATGAAATTAAGTACTCGTCGAGACGAACAATTTGACGTATTACACACACGAAACGGATCTACGGATGCAGAGATACAACATGATGAACATGGCATGATTATGCAAATACTCAGGGACTTACGCAAAATTCGGGAAGGGAAAGTCAACCTTTAGATCTGGGCTGCACAGGGCTCGAGGTTGGCCGGGGCTCTCGCCGGAGTTGCGGGGTCGCCGGAGACGGGCGGATCCGGGCCGGATCCGGGACGGAGCCGGGGCGGCGCGGGCGGCGGAGCCGGCGAGCTGGCGCGGCGAGGACGGGCGCAAGAGCCGCCGGAGGACGACGGGAACGGCGCGGCGAGGTC
>NC_041385.1:173456072-173508365 GCF_002162155.2 Triticum dicoccoides
CGGCGCCCGGACATGTGGCGGCTCGCCATTGGCTGGGGCGCGGCGGGCGGACATGTCCGGGCGCGGGGTAGACGCGTCCGGCGTGTCGAGGAAGAAGGGGCTAGGGTTTGGACCCGAAAATTCGGAGGGAGAGGTGTTTATATAGGTAGAGGGAGCTAGGAGAGTCCAAATGAGGAGCGGTTTTCGGCCACGCGATCGTGATCGACCGACCAAGAGCATGGAGGGGAGTTTGCTGGGTTTTGGGCCACTTTGGAAGGGGTGTTGGGCTACAAACAAAGAGGCTTTGCGGTTACCCGGTTAACCGTTGGAGTATCAAACGACCTCCAAATGGCACGAAACTTGACAGGCGGTCTACCGGTGCTATACCAAGGCCCCTTGGCAAACCTCGGGCCATTCCGAGAACGTTTAACACCCGCACAAGAGAAGAGGCAAAAAGGGGGCGCCGGGGAACATAGCAGTGCTGGATTGCAAAACGGACAACGGGGAAAAAGCTCGGATGCAAGAGACGAACACGAATGCAAAATGAGATGCACATGATGACATGACAATATGCAACATGCAAGCAAATGACATGGCAACGATGGCGAATAACTGGCAGACACCTGGCGCATCGAAACCGGGGCATTACACTTGTGCTCTGCGAATTCCGTCGGTACACCTGGCATGTCTTTAGGGGACCATGCAAAGATGTCCCGATTCTTACGGAGGAAATCGACGAGCTCGCCTTCCTATTTGTTGTCAAGGTTTGCACCTATGATAGCGTACCTCTCTGGGTGCTCCAGGTCCAAGGGTATCTTCTTGGTCTCTTTGGCCGGCTTGAACGAGCCCTCAGCTTCCGACTCCTTGGGGTCGGGCGACATCTCTGGCTGCTTGCCGGCCATCGCCACAACCCGATCAAGAAGCCGCTTCTCAGCTGTGATCACCAGAGACTCGGCCAGCCGACTGCTCTCAGTCGCGCAAGCAGACGACTTCCTGTAGTCGCCGGCGACGGTCAGAATTCCCTTGGAACTCGACATCTTCATCTTGAGGTAGGCGTAGTGGGGGACCGCCATGAACTTGGCCAAAGCAGGTCGGCCAAGCAACACATGGTACGGGCTTTCGAGGTCCACCACTTCAAACCAAACTGGCTCTCGGCGGAAATGATCTTTGTCTCTGAAGAGGACGTCTATCAGGATCTTGCCAATCGGTGAGCAGGAAAGGCCAGGTACAATGCCGTGGAACACAGTCCGGCTGCTCTGCAGCTGTCTTTGCTTGATTCCTAACTTCTCCATGGTGTCCTTGTATAGGATGTTGATGCTACTGCCTCCGTCTATCAGCACTCGCGAGAAGCGAGCGGCCCGCCTATCAGTGGCCAAGGTGGCACTCAGGACCAGCGCATAGGAGCCTGGATTCGGCATCACCTTTGGGTGATCAGCTCTGCTCCAACTGATAGGCTTCTCGGAGCAATGCATGAACTCTGGAGTATCTGATGCTACTGCATTCACCTCTTGCTGCTGCAGTCACCTGCTGCGTCGATCATCAGCCACACTGGTGAACACCACATAGGCTCCATGCTCTTCTAGGTACTCATCTCGTACTGCACCGACTGGCCTGGCAGCCGGCTGCTGGGGCGGCGGTGGAGGCGGCGGCCCGGCAGTCGGGGGAGGAAGGAGGCCGTCTCCCTTGGCGATTCTGGTAAGCCAGTGGCAGTTTCGGGTGGTATGGTTCGACGGCTTCGCGCCGCTGTGGAACTTGCAGGGACCATCTAGAGTCTGCTCATAATAGAAGGCCGGCAACCAGTTGGACTTGCCGCCTTTCTGTCGCTTGGTCGGAGGCTGCCCCTCCGGCTGTTGATCTTCGACTGTTGCAACCTGCCGACTGCTGGAAGTCGGATGTGGGGCCTTGCGTTTGTTGTCGTTCTGTTGTTGTCGCCGACTGGCGTCTCCAGCTGGAGTTCTGGGAGCCTGAGTGGCCACTTTGCTAGCCGCGTTAACTTGAATTTCCGTCTTCATGGAGGAGTCGGCTGTGGCCTACTTGTCTGCTATGATCAGCAGCTCGTCGAGGGTTTGCGGCTCGTCGCAGAGGAGCTTGTGCTTGAGGAGGGTGCCTTCTCGGCACCCGATGGTGAAGTACTCGAAAGTCTGCACCTCGTGCATGCCCTCGCAGGAGTTCCGAAGCTCGCCCCAGCGCGTGAGGTAGTCGCGCGTTGACTCGTCAGGGCCTTGCACGCACAAGGAAAGCTGGCGCGGCTTGGGAGGTCGCTTGTACGTGCTCGTGAAGTTACGGATGAAGACGTCAGCTAAGTCAACCCAGCTGTTGATCCTGCGGAGCTTCAAACTATTCAACCATGTCCGGGCCGTGCCCTGGAGCATGAGCTTCAAACTATTCCCCCAGACTGCTGGGACCCATCAGACGGGCCACCGTATTTCACGCAAAAACGTTCCTCCCGCTGTCAGCTCGGACCCACCGGAAGTGCCTCCTTATTACGCACAAAAAAATGAATACTCCCCCTGCTAGCTAGGACCCACCTTGGTGGGAGGCTGACTTGTGGGCCTACTAAGTTGACTGGGACGGAGGCCTTTGTCAACTTAGTAAATATGAATGATTCTAGCTCAAGTGACCGTATGATGTCCATCTAACGACCATAGTGCTTCTTCAACCTCTGGTCTTCTAGCTCCAGCCGCCCAAAGTAGCGCCGGTCGTGCCGCATGCTCCTGCCTCCCGTGGCCGGCTGTGATGCCGCGGAGGCCTCACCGCCCCCTACTACTCCCACCGCTGGCCAGGCCATCCCTCTACTCACCCACACCCCCTGTTATTCTGCGGAGACGACAGCCTCACACCGCAGCTGAACCGGTGAACCCTCATACTCCTCTACGCGTGGGCATCCACTGCCGTGTCTTCCCCGGCTCCGCGTCGTCCCCTTCCTAGGCCTCGCTGTCCTCCACCGCCCTGGTGCTCTCGGCGCGGCGTGGTCAACTTGGTCAAGGAACAACTTCCATCGGACATGGACTGTACATGGAGAGGTTGACAGCTGGGTCCACCGCCGCAGCAAGGAAGTGCCTCCTTATTACGCGGAAAATAATGATTCCTCCACCCGACAGCAGGGACCCACCGGACGAGCCACCGTATTTTGCGAAAAAACATTTCCCCCCTAACTGTTGGGACCTACCAGCTACATCTTCGTACGCAAGGAAGTGCGTCCATATTACGGGCAAAAAAATGATTCGCCCCCTGACTGCTGGGACCCACCAGCTATATCTTTGCACGCAAGTATGTGCGCCCAGGAAAAAAAAACGATTCGTCCCCCAGATTGCTGGGACCCACCAGCTACATCTTCGCACGCAAGGAATTGCATGACAGTCGGGACCCACCTAGTCGAAGCGTATGTAGCGTTGTCATTCTAGTCGCGAACGTGTACGTACATATTGGTCGATGTAGAGGCGAGCTCATGTCGTAGTAGAGGGGTGCACGTAGCATGTACATGTACGTACATCGGCCAGTGTGCAAGAAAGAAAATACGGCCACGTACATACATACGGGCGGGGTCTCGAATGCCTACTCGCGCATACGTACGACCAGGGCTCGTGTACATGGCTAGGTCGGAACAGAGAAAAAGCGTCGTCGTCGTGTTCATGGGGAGCCAACCGGCTGGGTCAGAATGGAATGCGTCGTCGTGTTCATCGGGAAGGCTTGGACGGAACAGGCGATGGAAATGAGGCCTCACGCACAGCAGAACGGAGGAAAGGGCCTTGTGTTTGACCGGCCATGTTCGAAAGGGGTTCCTGTTCATCGGGAGGGGTCTGGCGTACCGCAAAACGGAGGAAACGGACTTGTGTTGGACCTTCTACGGTCGAAACGGGGTCCTGTTGATCGGGAGGGGTGTGGCGTACCGCAAAACGTAGGAAACAGATTTGTGTTGGAGTGCTACGGTCGAAACGGGGGTCCTGTTCATTGGGAGGGGTGTGGCGTACCGCAAAACGGGACTCCACGGGATACTGTTCATCTCCACCGTTGACCTCCTCCAGCCTCCACGGGCTACTTTTCATCCACTGTCGACCTCCTCCAGCCTCCACCTGCTCCTGTTCATCCACGGGCTCCTGTTCATCTAGCCTCCACCGCGCGCTACTCCACCGGCTACTGTTCAACCACCCCTCTCCACGGGCTCCTGTTCAACCACCCCTCCACGGGCTACTGTTCATCCACCGCTCCACCGTCTACTATTCATCCAGCCCTCCATGTGATCGTCCTGTTCATCCAGCCCTCCACGGGGTCCTGTTCATCCAGCCCCAACCAGCTCGATCAATCAGGGTCCTGTTCATCCAGAGGCAACGCCACGGGGTCCTGTTCATCCACCCCCACCGCTCACTGTTCATCCAAACCCCCTGCAACACTCACTGTTCATCCAGAGGCAGCATCGATCGGCTTCAGTTAGCAGCAGTAACAAAGAAATCGCTCGATTGGGTTCAGTCAACAGCCATCGATCGATTGCTCGGGTTCAGTAACGCGTAGCCTACAGTGCAATCGCTCGGGTTTAGTTAGAGACCAACGCCTCGCTCAGGTTCAGTTAGAGCCCAACGCCTCGCACACACGTGTGTAAGTGTACGAGAGAAACGCGCATCGCTCGGCCCCTGACCACCCACCGTAACCGGGAACTCGTCGTAATTTTCCTCGCCCTCGCTTCTACCATGATTTTTTCCGTCATGGATGGCCCAAAAAATGTCATGCAGCTGCGTCTCCAGCCCGCCCAGGACGAAAAGCCCATTTTCTATCATGATTTTTTGTCATAGAAGTAGGAGCCCACCACATCTATGATGATACCGGGTTTTGTCACAAATATCGTCATAGAAGTGTCATAAGTATGACAAAAAAAATCGTTCGGCCCAAAATGTCACAGATGTGTCTTTTTTGTAGTGTACCCTCGAATATAATCAAGCAGGAGTAGGGTTTTACCTGCATTAAGAGGGCCTGAACCTGGGTAAACACTGTGTCCTTTGTTCATAGTTACCTTCGGTCCTCAGACATACAGCTTGGGCCCCCTACCTAAGATCTACCAGTTTTGACACTGACATTGGTGCTTTCATTGAGAGCTCCGCTGTATCGTCGACAGAAGGATTGATGGCTCACCTCTTCATTAACAATGATGCTACATCTAGGGAAACCATTCTCCCTGGGTAGGTCTTTGTGTTTGGTGGCTTTGTGCTTCGTGCCAACTCGATCGACCTCCTCGAGCAGGTCGATAGTTAAGCCCCCGACCACCAGATCAGGTTTGTAAACCTAAACTATGTTGCTAACATCCGAGGAGACCTGGTCTTCGATGGGTTCGCGGCCTCGGCTGCTACTCTGTGTCCCCGCCAAGAAAACTCTTTGGATCCCCTGTCCGATCCTGCCCAGGGGTCAACACTCATGCCCACCTCGGCCTTAGATCCGGGGTGGGCCTCAACGTCCGAAGATGGGAGCGTGAGCCCTGCCAGACTTCTTCCCCTTGTGGAACTCCCGACCGAAGGTCCACATCCAATCTTAGACTTGGCTCTGGGCAACCATCCCGACCTGCTGAGGTCTGCACCCAGTGGGTCCGATCAGGTGCCCCATGACGAACTCAGCCCAGTAGATCCATAGTTCCCGGTCCTACTTCTGCTCCAAGATGAAGCATTGGGATTGATTCAGACTCTCGCCATCACCGGACCTTATCTTCAAACTGTACCAAGCCCGCGCTGGAGGCCGAGAGCGGGGAATTTTAGACCCCACCCACCACCCACTTAGTAGCCACCGTCGAGGAGTTAACCGACATGCTGGACTACGCGTCCGAAGACATCGACGGTATGGATGACGATGCAGACGGGAACCAAGCTGGGTCCCACCCATAACAAGGTGTTGGACGGCCACTTCAAGTTACGACGTATACATGGTGGACACTCCTGATAAAAAGGATGACGAGGATAATCAGAACCCTGATGAGGACAAACCCGTCGATAAACCACCAAAGCACCGACGTCAGCGGCGCCACTCACGATCACCTCGGGCGAAGGACAGTAATACCGGCACCGGAGACAATGAGACTCCGGATGATGCCGAAGACCCCGAATACCCCGTCGAGCCCATGTCCGAACAAGATGAGAGGAAAGAGGGTGAACATAGTCCTGAACACGCTGATCATGAAGATTCGAAGGACAACAACTATACGCCAAAATCCAAAGAGGAGGTCAGCCTCGGCGATGAAGATTTCATCATCCCAGAGGAACCCCTTGAACAAGAACGCTTCAAGCGACAGCTCATCGCTACAGCCCAGAGCCTGAAAAAGAAACAACAGCAACTCAAAGCTGAATAGGATACGCTTAATGAAAGGTGGAATAAGGTCCTGGCCGCTGAGGAATACGGCCACCAGTGACCTGTGAAAAGTTACCCTAAGTGCAAGTTGCCGCCGCAGTTCGACGATGAAGCCCTTGAGCAATTACCGTCGAAATACAATCAGGCAGACCAACCAGACCGACCAACACGTGGATGGGATAAAGCGGCATATCAAGTCGAACACCAACCCGCACCCCTAGCCGAAGAAGCAGGGAGACAGCAGCCGCGGGATACACATATGAGTTGCAACGTGACCTAGCCAATAAAGCTGGTCAGACCAGATCAATCTACGGATCAAGGGGTCGTGCCCCGGCGCGAGACAATGGCTATGAAGCCCTACGTGACGACCATTACTATACTCGGGATCAGAACCAAAGTCAGATGTCAGATGATATCCGTTGCGATATTGCATGATATAGAGGGGCCGCACACCGTCTATGCTTCACCGATGAGGTCATGGAACACCAATTTCCAGAAGGGTTTAAACCCGTAAACATCGAACAGTACAATGGGACGATGGATCCGGCTGTATGGATCAAAGATTTTCTTCCCCACATCCACATGGCTCAAGGTGATGACCTCCATGCCATCAAATATCTTCCTCTAAAGCTGAATGGACCAGCACGACACTGGCTAAAAGGCCTCCTGGAAAACTCCATTGGAACCTGGGAAGACCTGGAAGATGCTTTTCGGGCCAACTTTCACGGCACTTATATCCGGCCACCAGATGCTGACGACTTGAGTCACATAATTCAGCAGCCAGGCGAATCAGCCCGCAAACTTTGGAATCGGTTCTTAACTAAAAAGAACCAAATAATAGATTGTCCGGACGCCGAAGCCTTAGCGGCCTTTAGACATAGTGTTCGTGACGAATGGATCACCCGACACCTTGGGCAGGAAAAGCCGAAGACCATGGCAGCCTTAACGACACTTATGACCCGCTTTTGTGCGGGAGAAGACAACTGGTTGGCTCGTAGAGGCAACAGCTCAGGTGACCCCGTCTCTTCCGAGATGCAGGACGGCAATGGTAAACCTCGCCGCAATAAAAACAAACGTCGGAACAACAACAATGATGACGTAGATGATACGATAGTCAATGCCAGATTCAGCCGTCCTAAGTCCGGTCAGCAAAAGAAACCTTTCAAAGGCAACAAGCACGGGCCATCCAGTTTGGATAAAATCCTTGAGAGGCCCTGCCAGATTCATGGCACACATGATAAGCCTGCGAAACACACCAACAGGAACTATTGGGTTTTCGAACAGGCCAGTAAGATAAATACCGAACACAAGGGAAAAGGACCTCCAAGCGAAGGCGATGACAAGCCCCGCCAGTGAACACTCGGGGTCCGAAGCAGTTTCCCCCCGAGGTCAAGACAGTGAACATGATTGATGTCACTCACATTCCCAAAAGGGAGCGCAAGCACGCAATTTAGGATGTCTATGTAGTAGAGCCTATCGCCATCAAGTTCAACCCATGGTCAGCCTGTCCGATCACCTTTGATTTCAGGATCATCAAACCAGTATCCATCAGGGGGGTTCGGCCACCCTGGCACTTGATCCAATTATTGACGGATACCACCTCACCAGAGTCCTTATGGACGGAGGTAGCAGCCTCAACTTGATTTATCAAGATACTGTCCGTAAGATGGGCATTGACTCGTCACGAATCAAGCCTAGTAACACTACTGTCAGTGTCAAAATCGGCGGATCTCGGGTAGGGGGTCCCGAACTGTGCGTCTAGGCGGATGGTAACAGGAGACAAGGGACACGATGTTTTTACCCAGGTTCGGGCCCTCTCGATGGAGGTAAAACCCTACTCCTGCTTGATTGATATTGATGATATGGGTAGTACAAGAGTGGATCTACCACGAGATCAAGGAGGCTAAACCCTAGAAGCTAGCCTATGGTATGATTGTTGTTCGTCCTATGGACTAAAACCCTCCGGTTTATATAAACACTGGAGAGGGCTAGGGTTACACAGAGTCGGTTACAATGGTAGGAGATCTACATATCCGTATTGCCAAGCTTGCCTTCCACGCCAAGGAAAGTCCCATCCGGACACGGGATGAAGTCTTCAATCTTGTGTCTTCATAGTATTGGAGTCCGGCTGATGATGATAGTCCGGCTATCCGGACACCCCCTAGTCCAGGACTCCCTCAGTAGCCCCTGGACCAGGCTTCAATGACGACGAGTCCGGCGTGCATATTGTCTTCGGCATTGCAAGGAGGGTTCCTCCTCCGAATAATCCATAGAAGATTGTGAACGCCAGGATAGTGCCCGGCTCTGTAAAATAAATTCCACATACCACCGTAGAGAGAATAATATTTACACAAGTTCAATCTGCTGACGTATTTTGTGGCGTGATGTCACACCACTACCAAGCCCTTACGAATCATTTTTATTATACCACCTCAGCACGTTTAGCGAAGCGGTTTCCTTGGCACGTCTTGTCGAAGCAGAGATTGTGTTCCCCTTATTCTGGGATTCCCATCAATACGGACGTGGGTAACCCAACCACGCCATTGATTGCGGCTCTTGGGAGATAAGCGATTTTTACCAGGCTAGTAGGGACGCATAGTTTCATCCGCCCATATATAAGGGGATAAGGATCCACCTCCTTTACCTACGCCTTCTTCCTCCTTTGCTTATCCATCTCCGCACACTCGAGCTCCAGCGCCCAAGTCCGCACATCTCGCCTCGACCCTTTCCAGCCATGTCCGGAGCGGGAGGCAAGTGAATGGCCTCCTCCCTTACGGAGGGACACATCGAGAAGCTGCGCAGCGCCGGATACCTGTCCAGCGACATCGCGCACCGGCTGCTCGATGAGGGGCAGCTCATCCCCACCCCCAGGCCCCATGAGAGGGTCGTATTTCTTCCCACTTCCTCCATGGACTGGGTTTCCCACTTCACCCCTTTGTTTGGGGGCTCATGTACTACTACGGCCTGGACTTCCATGATCTGGCCCCAAACTTCATCCTCAACATCTCGGCGTTTATCGTCGTGTGTGAGGCCTTCCTCTGCATCCAGCCCCACTTCGGCTTGTGGCTAAAGACCTTCAATGTCAAGCCGAAGGTTGTGAAGGGCAGCCAAGCGGAGTGCAGAGGCACCATGGTGGGCAAAATGCCCAACGTTACTTGGCTCGAGGGTGCCTTCGTGGAATCCATCAAAGGGTGGCAATCGGGGTGGTTCTACATCACTGATCCGCGTGACCCTAAATGGGTAGCGGCCCCCGAGTTCAGATCTGGCATCCCCATGCAGCTCACCTCCTGGAAAGAGAAGGGCTTTCTATGGGGTAGTTCGGAGGAGCTGACCGGACTCCAGTCCTGTCTTCAGACCCTGGTGAACAAGAAGCTTAAGCTTGTCAATGTGATCCAGGTCATGCTCGTCCGCCGGATTCTCCCCTTCCAGCAACGGGCCTTCAATTTGTGGGAGTTTAATCCGGCACAGCACCGGACCTTGAGCGGGCTCTTCGACACGATGTACGAAGCTGCCTGGAGGGTGCTTTTCAAGGGCGCCTAAGCCCCCGCATCCGCGACTGAAGATCGCATATTCAGCACGCAGCGCCCGACCGGCGAGGTAAGCTATGTCATCCTTTATGGGACACTCATTTGTTTCATAGTTTGACTCCATGTGGGATCTAAACTCCCAATACCCTTAACAGGACTGGCAGAAGATGTCCGGATAGGTTAACTATCCAGCTCCCCTTCCAGAAGACCCAGCGGACGCCCGTTTGACAGGGCTGCTGGTCCCGGCACTTTACGTGGTGCCGGAGAAGAAGGCCAAGAAGAAGGCCACGGGAACCCGAAGGAGTTCCCGGCGTCAGGTGGTATCGGACTCATCGTCCGATGACTCCGAGGCGGACTCCTCCCCTGAGGACGAGGAGGAGAAGAAAGAGGCCTCTCCCCCAGCGGGGGGAGAGAAGAATAGGAAGGCCTCCCCAACAAGGGAGGCCGAAGGGTCCAAGAAGGGAAGGACCCTTCCCGCGGACTGCTTCGCCAACGTCGGCGACGGCGACGAGGAGTGGCCCTCAAGGGCCAAGCCCCTGGCGAGATCGTAAGTATCCGGACTCCTAGATAATTTATAATTTTCCTTTTCGCCACACGATGTCTTTCTAATGCCGCATACAACCTGTAGTCCGGCCAAGGACGATCTTCCCGCTTGGTCGAGCGGGTCCTTGGGTACGTCGGATATGGATTCTCTTCCGACCGCCTCAACCCCCCGTGACGCTGACGACGCCGAGGTGGGATCTCGAGAAGGGACCCGCCAGGAGGAGGAGGCTCAGGAGGTGCCGCAAGGCAACCTCCCGGACTTTGCACCGGACTCCGCACCGGAACCTGCAGTGGTTTCGGAGTCCGGCGAGCGGCCCCTTCGTAAGAAGGGCAAGACTGTGACACCGGCGGCCTCTGTCCAACCGGAGGCGCCGGATAACTTGCTGGAGGCGCTCAATGGCGCTTCCATCGAAGAAGAACACCGCACTGTCATGAGTGCGGTGATTCAGAAGGTTCAGCTCGCCAAGAGCGGGCTGACCGAAGCCTGCGGCAGCCTTCTAACAGGCTTTGAGGTAAGAATTTTAAGATATGTAATAGAATACCGCATGGACAGTAGCCACTGATGCTCGGTTCGGTGTTCGGAAAGAAAAGCCGGACTGAGGATCTAAAAAGATATACGCAGGAGTTCTAAAATTTGTCAATATGGGATTGCAGGCTGTGCTGCTGACCTCTGCCGCACTGACTGCGGAGGTCAATGCTTTGCAGTAGAGCCTCGAGCGGTCCAAGAGCGAGCTCGGCCATGCCAAGAAGCAGCTCGAGGACAAGGAAGGTAAGTAACACCGTATTTAATGTGTACCTTACAGAAAAGGATTTGGTTGCAAGAGAAATAACAAGGATAACATGGGTACTACAGGGGCCACAAATGAGGTGGCGACCCTGAAAGAGGCGGTGTCCGCGGCCGAACGCAATGCGGCTGCGGAACGAGCCGAGCGAGAGAAGTAGGAGGCGCGGGTGGCGGCGGTACAGCAAGAGCTCCAGGCTCTCGTGGAAAAGCACGAGAGTTTGGAGCGTGACTCAAAGACTCGAGAGTCCGAGCTTGCGTCGGCTCTTGAGAGTGCCAAAGCCGCTAAGGCCGAAGCCCACAAGGCCCTCCGTGAAGTCGAGGATTTGAAGAAAATAGCGACGAGTAAGGCATTTTTCATGCAAAGCAAGCATGTGAATGTGAATTACCTATTACTTACCCGAATTCGGAGCTCTCCAGGAGCGTTCGCAGATCTGCCCCGTAGCGTGTCTGACGCTGCCTCTTTCTATCGGGCCAAGGAGGGGAGCTCGACGGAGAAGGTCTTCTGGTCTTAGTATGCTGAGGCCGGACATCCGGTGCCCCTTAGCGACCAGCTGAAGCAGCTGGTCGAGCTTCACAAGGTGGCCGAACAGGCCATGAAGGGCCTCATAGTTTGGCTGTGGCCCAAGGAGGCCATACCTGGGAGCTACTTCGGCCTGGTACGGTGGCTGGTGGATGCGTGTCCCTGGGTTGACGTCGTCAAGCACTCCGCCTGCATTGAAGGTGCCCGTCGGGCCCTTGCCCGTGCAAAGGTGCACTGGGGCAGGATGGACGCTGAGAAGCTTCTGACGGATGCGCCGCCGGCGGGCAAGGAGTATCGCACGCCCGAAATGTATTATAACAGTGTCCTGAAGGGTGCCCGCAAGATTGCGGGTGAGTGCTCCAAAGATGTAATATTTGAGTAGACTCGCATTTTGTTATCCTGTGCGCTGAAAACTTTGTTCATATGCGCTAAGCAACGCTTGTTAATTCAAAATATTACCTTTTGTGCGGCCGTTTATCAAATCTGAGAGATGGCAAGTCGTCGGCTTCAGCCCCCATGCCACTAGTGCTGGGGTGTTCGGGATAAACTTGAGCGCTCTTGTTCCCATATTTGGGCCATCTAGGGAGGCGCGCAACACAACGAACCAGGCAACCGGACTTATAATGCTTGAACACTCTCACTTAGCCATAGAATTCTATAATTTTAAATTTTGGCGAAGCCCCTAGTGTTCGGAAGACCGAGTTCGGGGCGCTATCCACGCCTGGGCCGGACAAATCCGGTTCCTCGCTCGAAGCGGCATAAGTCTTTAGGGACTCAAAAAAACCTCTCGAACAGCGACCAGCTCTCGCCGTATCATGACGTTCAGTTTTAGCTTTCTCCACTGAGGCGCTCGCCCAGCTCAACCGGGGCGCAATCGCAGTGGTTCTCCCAGTGCTACCTTAGCCGATACAACGGAACGTAAGGTACCAAAACATGGGAGCCAGGCAAACCCAACTATTGACCCAAGACATGATTCGGAGCCAATGCATATAATGCTATAAGTTCGGGGTGCCGCACTTGTGAAAGTGTTCGGACTTATCACACCATAATGTGGGGAACTTAAGCCCCGGGTGTATTTGGCCGTACCAGAGTGTACGGATGCAACATGTCATAAATGAACGTATGTATAAGAAAGGAATGCAATTATAAGCAAAAGCGATGCATTGTTTATTCCAGAAATACTGCCATGAATGTAGGACGATACAAATGGTGCGGTAAGCAAGGGATGGGACTATTAAACATGTCTCCCTCCAGGGGTAGGCTGAGGAATGGTGTATAAAACAGATTTAATGCTCGTAATGGAGACCACCTGAGTGTTCATCCTAGCCTTTCTCCTTCCCTGGCTGTTGCATCGTGAGTTCCGCGGATCTACTGCCGGACAGGGCTTCTAGTAAATGGAGTCATGTGGATAAGAAAGAAAGAAAAGAGAAAAAAATGACACACTTGGGAGCCCCTGGTGTGGTTGAGCCGCACTCTGGGCCTGTCGTGGTCGAGCCCCTCCCCCTATGCCCATGGTATCTCCAGAGTGTAATGATGTACGCGAAGGACCAGTCTTGCAATTTTGCGAGTGCGGGGGTTGGGGCCACATTGCTATGCATGCTCGGATCGTGCTAGGTGGTCTTGTTGTAGGTCACTCCGGGCGCGCTTAGCCGTATCCGGTCGTTTAACGGCCGGACTCGAGAATTGCCTTAAGGGGCTGCTCTGTACTTCTGCCTCAAGAGCCGCTGTATGTACCTCCGTTCGGAGGGAGCGTTCAGTGTTTCAGTTGACCGTGATGACTCCTCGAGGGCCTAGCATCTTGAGCTTGAGGTATGCGTAGTGCGGCACCGCGTTGAACTTTGCGAACGCGGTTCGTCCGAGCAGAGCATGATAGCCGCTGCGGAACGGAACTATGTCGAAGATTAACTCCTCGCTTCGGAAATTATCCGGGGATCCGAAGACCACTTCAAGTGTGACTGAGCCTGTACAATTGGCCTCTACACCTGGTATGACGCCTTTGAAGGTCGTCTTTGTTGGTTTTATCCTGGATGGGTCTATGCCCATCTTGCGCACTGTATCTTGATAAAGCAGGTTCAGGCTGCTGCCGCCGTCCATCAGGACTCTAGTGAGGTGAAATCCATCGACGATTGGGTCTAAAACCAATGCGGCGAATCCACCATGGCGGATACTAGTGGGGTGGTCCCATCGATCAAAAGTGATCGGGCAGGAGGACCATGGGTTGAACTTCGGGGCGACTGGCTCCATCGCGTATACGCCCCTGAGTGCACGCTTCCGCTCCCTCTTGGGTATGTGAGTTGCGTATATCATGTTCACCGTCCGCACTTGTGGGGGGAAACCCTTCTGTCCTCTATTGTTCGGCGGCCGGGTCTCTTCCTCGTCCTCGCTATGCAGCCCCTTGTCATTGTTTTCGGCAATTAACTTGCCTGCCTGCTTGAATACCCAACAATCCCTGTTGGTGTGATTAGCTGGTTTTTCGGGGGTGCCATGTATCTGGCAAGAGCGGTCGAGTATTCGGTCCAAATTGGACGGACCCGGAGTAGTTCTTTTGAATGGCTTTTTCCGCTGACCGGGTTTAGAGCCTCTGAATCCGGCGTTGACTGCCGTATCCTCAGTGTTATCGCCGTTAACTCACTGTTTGTTTTTGTTGCGACGCGACCTACCATTGCGGTCCTTGGTATCCGGACTGCCAGAATTTTTGCTGAGGTTGTTACTGCAGGCTAGCCAGCTGTCCTCTCCCTCGCAGAAGCGGGTCATAAGTGATGTGAGGGCTGCCATGGATTTCGGCTTTTCCTGTCCTAGGTGCCGGGCAAGCAACTCGTCGCGGATGTTATGTTTGAAGGCTGCGAGGGCCTCTGCATCCGGACAGTCGACGATTTGATTTTTCTTTGTTAAGAACCGTGTCCAGAACTGTCTGGCCGATTCGTCTGGCTGCTGAATTATGTGGCTTAGGTCATCAGCGTCTGGTGGTCGCACGTATGTGCCCTGGAAGTTGTTAAGGAATGCGGCTTCCAGGTCTTCCCAACACCCAATTGATTCTGCTGGCAAGCTGTTAAGCCAATGCCGAGCTGGTCCTTTAAGCTTGAGTGGGAGATATTTGATGGCATGAAGATCGTCACCGCGGGCCATGTGGATATGAAGGAGATAATCTTCGATCCAAACTGCGGGGTCTGTTGTGCCATCGTAGGATTCAATGTTCACGGGTTTAAACCCTTCGGGGATTTGATGATCCATTACCTCATCTGTGAAGCATAGTGGGTGTGCGGCTCCTCTATATTGGGCTATATCACGACATAGCTCAAGTGAGCTTTGTCTACTGTGTTCGGCCCGGCCGGAGTTGCTGTATCCGGCGCGACGGTCGTCGTCGCGCATCGTGGGGCGCCCACGCGATCCGTAGATCGATCTTGATTGTCTTGCCTTATCCTCCAATATGTCCCGCAAGTCTGGTGCATTCCCCCGTGGCTTCGTACTCTTCGAGCGGTGCGGGGGTAAGGTTCTAATGAAGGGTCTAAAGGCCTCTCTGTCGCGGCCACGAGGTGGTCGATCAGCCGTATTGCACTCTGGTGATGCAGGTTTATATGCCTCCTCCTCTAATCGGGGGAGCAGCTTGCGTTTGGGGTAGCTTTTGGAGGGGCGGTCGAGTTCATACTCTTCGGCCGCGAGGACTTCAGTCCATCTGTCGGCTAGCAAGTCTTGGTCAGCACTAAGTTGTTGCTGCTTTTTCTTGAGGCTACTTGCCGTGGCCATAAGCCTGCGTTTGAAACGCTCTTGTTCGACGGGATCCTCGGGCACGATGAATTCGTCGTCGTTGAGGCTCGCCTCATCTCCGGAGGGAGGCATGTAATTATCATCCTCTACCTCTTCATCTGCCACTCTCTCATGAGGGCTGGCTTCTCCGTCCTCCTGTGCTGAATCTTGCTGGAGGGGGTTCTCTCCGGCACTCTCTGGGGTGTTATTATCTCCAGTGCCGGAATCTCCATTCTTGCTGTGGCGGGATTTAGAGCGGCGCCGCTGACGCCGGCGCTTGGGCTGTTTCTTGGAGGAGTCTTCCTCCACTGCTTCCTCGCCATTCCCATCCTTTGGGATGTCCACCATATATATGTCGTATGACGAGGTGGTCTTCCAGTGTCCCGTAGGCGCTGGTTCTTGGTCGTCTCCGGCATCGTCATCCATACCGTCGATGTCTTTGGAGTTGTAGTCTAGCATGTCGGTTAGATCGTCGACAGTGGCTACAAAGTGGGTGGGGGTGGACTTTGAATTTCTTCGTCGTCCGCATCCCAACCATCCTGACCGCAATTCGGCCAGGGCACTCCTGATAGTGAGAGATACTTTAGCAAATTCAGGATGTCGCGAAAAGGTGAGTGTTGAAAGATGTCCGCGGTAGTGAACTCCATGATCGGCGCCCAATCAGATTCGATTGGAGGGGGTGCAGGAGGTTCGGAGTCCGGTGAGGAGTCCGGCACCTCGGAGTCACGAGCGTCGCGAGTGACAAGGTCAGTATTCAGCTCCATCGCCGTAGAGGTTGCAGCCCCCGAGGCGGTGTCTAGCCACCCGTCCTCGATCTGCGCGGTTGGCTCCGAATTAAGGGTCGGAGCGGACTCGTGTGTGGCCTCCAGGGCACTGTCCGACAGCAGAGCTAAATCATGCCCATCGAGACAGTGTGGCACCCTCGGCTGTGGCTCGAATCCATTGAAGATCAAGTCTCTGCGGATGTTAGCTGTGAAGTTTAGACTTCCAAATCTGACCTGATAGCCAGGGGCGTAGCTTTCGATCTGCTCCAGATGGCCAAGCGAATTGGCCCGCAGTGCAAAGCCGCCGAATACGAAGATCTGTCCGGGGAGAAAAGTCTCACCCTGGACTACGTTGTTGATGACGATCGAAGGAGCCATCAAGCCTATCGGTGACGACACAGAGAAACTCTCAATGAAAGCACCAATGTCGGTGTCAAAACCGGCGGATCTCGGGTAGGGGGTCCCGAACTGTGCATCTAGGCGGATGGTAACAGGAGACAAGGGACATGATGTTTTTACCCAGGTTCGAGCCCTCTCGATGGAGGTAAAACCCTACTCCTGCTTGATTGATATTGATGATATGGGTAGTACAAGAGTGGATCTACCACGAGATCAAGGAGGCTAAACCCTAGAAGCTAGCCTATGGTATGATTGTTGTTCGTCCTATGGACTAAAACCCTCTGGTTTATATAGACACCGGAGAGGGCTAGGGTTACACAGAGTCGGTTACAATGGTAGGAGAATTACATATTCGTATTGCCAAGCTTGCCTTCCATGCCAAGGAAAGTCCCATCCGGACACGGGACAAAGTCTTCAATCTTGTGTCTTCATAGTCTTGGAGTTCGGCCGATGATGATAGTCCGGCTATCCGGACACCCCCTAGTCCAGGACTCCCTCAACTACCTTTAAAGGTGTGATACCAGGAGTGGAGGCCCGTTGTATGGGCTCACTTACACTGGAGGTAGTATTTGTCTCCCCAGACAACTTTCGCAACGAAGAGTTAATCTTCGACATCGTCCCTTTCCATAGTGGCTAGCATGCACAACTCGGACGTACTGCTTTCGCCCGCTTTAACGCAGTCTCGCACTACACTTACTTGAAGCTTAAAATGCCCGAACCCCGTGGCGTTATTACAGTCAATGGTAACATAGAGCGCTCCCTCCATACTGAAGAGTACACAACGGCCCTTGTAGTCGAAGTGTATGGCAGCCTCATCAAGCCGAATAGTTCACCGGGCAATAAAGCCAATGACGTATCCAACTGAGTCCGGTCCGCGCACAATAGCTATAAATCAACAGATCCGGACCTTGATTAGCAGTTCGGTCTCCGCCGATCGCCCTACCAGGTCGCGGCTGGCCTACCACGCGTACATAATTACGCACTAAAAATACCTTTGGCAGCACCGGAGGCACACTGCAGAAGTGGTCCATTGTATGGCTTGACCCTATCTGGACCACATATACCTTTTATTTTTCTATCACTGCAGGTTCATCAACAGCCCTACTTGCAAGATGATTGTTGCAGGAGACCCCTTTTAAGGCTAGCATTCCCCAACCATCAAATACTCCTCTCAAAGGACTTATAATTAAGGAGAAATGACACAGACGTGCGGCAGGGCATCACTAGAGTTCCTTTTTCGAACTATGATCTTTAGGCCCTGTGTTAGACTTTCCCTTATGTAAAACCTTTTATTTTTCCCTTTCGGCATGAAATATGACCCTAATACTGAATGGCACTATCTGTCGTCGTCGTATCAATAAAGATATAAAGGAAACAGATGATTATCGCCTTCTCAGTTGGGTCCTGGTATTACCCTGTCATCTTTCTTCTCCCTTACGTTCGACTGACATATGTGGTTCGGCACGGCCTTTATACCAGGGGTTGTATTCGGCCCTGCAAAACTCTTAAATCCGAACACCTATAGGGAACTCTTCGGCGTCCTGGATATTGCATTTTATGCATCGGCTCCGAATCATGTCTTTGGTCTATAGTTGGGTTGCCCGGCTCCTGTGTTTGCCACCTTACGTTTTGCAAGTTTGGCTAAGGTAGTAATGGTAGAACTACTACGATTGTATTTCTGGATTGTCCGATTAAGTACCTCAGTAGAGAAAGTTGAAAACTGACTCTCATGATAGGCGAGAGCGGGTCAGCGATCCGGTGACACAGTGTTACACTACAAATCGTTCGCAATTTATGTCGTGTTATACGAGGGGCTGGGTTTTCGACCAGACATGTTGCAAAGGCGCCGTACTCCGGATCGTCGTTCATGCAACAAGGGGCTAGTACTTAGCGCCACCAATGGACTCTTATGGCTAAGTGAAAGTACTAAAGCCGCATAGTCTGATTGCCTAGTTCACCTTGCAAGACGCTTCCTACATCGGGCCAAGACGTTGGATAAAGTGTGGTCATGCATTTTCTGAACACCCCTCTAATATTTGCGTGGGGGCTGAAGCTGACGACTGGTAAACTTTTAGATATATAAACGACCAAATAGGAGGAATAACTAATCATAAAGCATAAGCATAGCTATTTTACACCATGAGTTCATTACACGACTCTTACAAACCGGACTCAACTATTCAAATATGATGTCCTTGGAGCACTGGCCCTCTACAATGCAGGCTCCCTCGAGGACCTCGTCAAAGTATTTCTCTGGCTGCCGGTGCTCCTTGCCTTCAGGCGGCCCTGTGGTGGCAATCTAGGTGGCTTTCATCTTCACCAATTGAACTTTGACGCGAGCGAAGGACATCCGGGCACCTTCTATGCAGGACGAACGCTTGAGGGCATCGATCTGAGGAAGATCTTGATAACCCACAAGTATAGGGGATCGCAACAGTTTTCAAGGGTAGAGTATTCAACCCAAATTTATTGATTCGACATAAGGGGAGCCAAAGAATATTCCCAAGTATTAGCAGTTGAGTTGTCAATTCAACCACACCCGGATAACTTAATATCTGCGGCGAAGTATTTAGTAGCAAAGTAGTATGGAAGTAACAGTAATAGTGGCAAAAGTAACTGTAGCAGTTTTTTAGTAATTGTAACAGTAGCAACGGTAAAGTAACTAAGCAAAGAGCAATATGTGAAAAGCTCGTAGGCATTGGATAAGTGATGGATAATTATGTCTGATGCGATTCCTCATGTAATAGTTATAACATAGGGTGACACAGAACTAGCTCCATTTCATCAATATAATGTAGGCATGTATTCCGAGTATAGTCATACGTGCTTATGAAAAAAACTTGCATGACATATTTTGTCCTACCCTCCCGTGGCAGCGGGGTCCTATTGGAAACTAAGGGATATTAAGGCCTCCTTTTAATAGAGTACCGGGCCAAAGCATTAACACTTAGTGAATACATGAACTCCTCAAACTACGATCATCACCGAGAGTGGTCCCGATTGTTGTCACTTTGGGGTTGTCGGATCATAACACATAATAGGTGACTATAGACTTGCAAGATAGGATAAAGAACTCACATATATTCGTGAAAACATAATAGGTTCAGATCTGAAATCATGGCACTCGGGCCCTAGTGACAAGCATTAAGCATAGCAAAGTCATAGCAACATCAATCTCAGAACATAGTGGATACTAGGGATCAAACCCTAACAAAACTAACTCGATTACATGGTAAATCTCATCCAACCCATCACCGTCCAGCAAGCCTACGATGGAATTACTCACGCACGGAGGTGAGCATCATGAAAATGCTGATGGAGGATGGTTGATGATGACGACGGCGATGGATTCCCCTCTCTGGAGCCCCGAACGGACTCCAGATCAGCCCTCCCGAGAGAGATTAGGGCTTGGCGGCGGCTCCGTATCGTAAAACGCGATGAATCCTTCTCTCTGTTTTTTCTCCCCGAACGTGAATATACGGAGTTGGAGTTGAGGTCGGTGGAGCTCTAGGGGGCCCACGAGGCAGGGGGCGCGCCCAGGGGGTAGGGCGCGCCCCCACCCTTGTGGAGAGGGTGTGGGCCCCCTGGTCTTGATTCTTTCGCCAGTATTTTTTATTAATTCCAAAAAGTTGCTCTGTGGATTTTCAGGTCGTTCCGAGAACTTCTATTTCTGCACAAAAATAACACTATGGCAGTTCTGCTGAAAACAGCGTCTGTTCGTGTTAGTTCCATTCAAATCATGCAAGTTAGAGTCCAACACAAGGGCAAAAGTGTTTGGAAAAGTAGATACGATGGAGACATATCAACTCCCACAAGCTTAAACCTTTGCTTGTCCTCAAGCAATTCAGTTGACAAACTGAAAGTGATGAAGAAAAACTTTTACAAACTGTATTTTCTCTTGTTGTTACAAATATGTAAAGCCAGCATTCAAGTTTTTAGCAAAGATTATGATCTAACCATATTCACAATAACACTTAGGTCTCATGTTTACTCATATCAATTGCATAATCAACTAGCGAGCAATAATAATGAATCTCGGATGACAACACTTTCTCAAAACAATCATAATATGATATAACAAGATGGTATCTCGCTAGCCCTTTTTGAGACCGTAAAACATAAATGCAGAGCACCTCTGAAGATCAAGGACTGATTAGACATTGTAATTCATGGTAAAAGAGATCCAGTCATAGTCATATTCAATATAAATTAATAGTACTGCATGCAAATGACAGCTGTGCTCTCCAACTGGTGCTTTTTAATGAGAGGGTGATGACTCAACATAAAATTAAATAGATAGGCCCTTCACAGAGGGGAGCAGGGATTTGTAGAGGTGCTAGAGCTCGATTTTGAAATAGAGATAAATAAGATTTTGAGCGGCCCGAAACAGAATGGTAAAGTTTATACTCCCCCAACACCAACAAGCATCAATCCATGGCTTGCCCGAAACAACTGGTGCCTCCAACTAACAACAATCCCGGGGGAGTTTTGTTTGCAGTTATTTTGATTTGAGCATGGGACTGGGCACCCCGGTTACCGGCCATTTTCTCGCGAGTGAGGAGCTGAGTCCGCTCCTCTTGAGAATAATCTGCCTAGCATGGAAGATACAGACAATCCTAGTTGATACATGAGCTGTTCGAGCATACAAAACAGAATTTCATTTGAAGGTTTGGAGTTTGGCACATACAAATTTACTTGGAACAGTAGGTAGATAACGCATATAGGAAGGTATGGTGGACTCATATGGAATAACTTTGGGGTTTATGGAAGTTGATGCACAAACAGTATTCCCGCTTAGTAGAAGTGAAGGCTAGAAAGAGAATGGGAAGCGACCAACTAGAGAGCGACAACAGTCATGAACATGCATTAAAATTAATCAACACTGAGTGCAAGCATGAGTAGGATATAATCCACTAATACGTCTCCGTCGTATTTATAATTTTTGATTGTTCCATGCCAATATTATTCAACTTTCATATACTTTTGGCAACTTTTTATACTATTTTTGGGACTAACATGTTGTTCCAGTGCCAGTTCCTATTTGTTGCAGGTTTTATGTTTCGCAGAAACCCAATATCAAACGGAGTCCAAACGGGATAAAAACGGATGGAGAATTATTTTGGAATATTTGTGATTTTTGGGAAGTAAAATCAACGCGAGACGGTGCCCGAGGGTGCCATGAGGCAGGGGGCGTGCCCCAGGGAGGCAGGCGTGCCCTGGACCCCCATGGGCACCCCGTAAGGCGGTAGACGCTCTTCTTTTGCCGCAACAAAGCTAATTTTATGAGAACTGGGCGAAAGATTCACCCCAATCGAAGTTACGGATCTCCGGATATAAAAGAAATGGTGAAGGGGCAGAATCTGAGAACGCAGAAACAGAGAGAGACAGATAGATAGATCCAATCTCGGAGGGGCACTTGCCCCTCCCATGCCATGGGAGCCAAGGACCAGAGGGGAAACCCTTCTCCCATCTAGGGAGGAGGTCAAGGAAGAAGAATAAGAAGGGGGCCTCTCTACCCCTTGCTTCCGGTGGCATCGGAGCGCTGCCGGGGGCCATCATCATCACCGCGATCTTCACCAACACCTCCATCATCTTCACCAACATTTCCATCACCTTCCCCCATCTATATTCAGCAGTCCACTCTCCCGCAACCCGCTGTACCCTCTACTTGAACATGGTGGTTTATGCTTCATATTATTATCCAATGATGTGTTGCCATCCTATGATGTCTGAGTAGATTTTCGTTGTCCTATCGGTGATTGATGAATTGCTATGATTGGTTTGAGTTGCATGTTTTATTATTGCTGCTGTCCTATTGTGCCCTCCGTGTCGCGCAAGCGTGAGGGATTCCCGCTGTAGCGTTTGCAATATGTTCATGATTTGCTTATGGTGGGTGGCGTGAGTGACAGAAGCACAGACCCGAGTAAGTAGGTTTTTTGCGTATGGGATAAAGGGGACTTGATGCTTTAATGCAATGGTTGGGTTTTACCTTAATGATCTTTAGTAGTTGCGGATGCTTGCTAGAGTTCCAATCATAAGTGCATATGATCCAAGAAGAGAAAGTATGTTAGCTTATGCCTCTCCCTCAAATAGAATTGCAATAGTGATTATGGGTCTAGTAAAGTAGTCAATTGCTTAGGGAAAATTTCACAACTCCTACCACCACTTTTCCACACTCGCTATATTTACTTTATTGCTTCTTTATCTAAACAGCCCCTAGCTTTTATTTACGTGCTCTTTAATATCTTGCAAACCTATCCAATAACACCTACAAAGTACTTCTAGTTTCATACTTGTTCTAGGTAAAGTGAACACTAAGCGTGCGTAGAGTCGTATCAGTGGCAGATAGGACTTGAGAGAATATTTGTTCTACCTTTAGCTCCTCGTTGGATTCGACACTCTTACTTATCGAAAGAGGCTACAATTATCCCCTACACTTGTGGGTTATCAAGACATTTTTCTGGTGCCATTGCCAGGGAGTCATAGCGTGGGGTGAATATTCTCGTGTGTGCTTGTTTGCTTTATCACTAAGTAATTTTTATTTGTTGTTCTTAGTTGTTTTCTATCTTTAGTTATGGGTAGGAAACGCAAAATACCAAAAAAATAGTTGTACCTACTGAACCAATGGTTGAAGAACCACAGAATCTATCACACTTCTGAAGCGTTTTACTTGGATCATCTTTGATCCCTTTGTGCTCATGCTGAAACCCCAACTAGCTTAGTTGAGGGAAAATCTTTAGATGAGCATGCTTGTTATGTGTGACACCGTATATCTGAAAAAGGGAAACTTTTACTGGATCAAATTCACCGTTTGCAATGATATGCTTGGAATTTATGTGAAATATATGATTTTACTTGTTGTTCTGAAAACCCTAAGAAACACATTCCCTACCAATGTGAGTTTGATAATGGAACCGTATCTTAGTATGCTAAGGGTGTTTATAATTACTATGATGTTCAACAAATTGAAGAATTTGTTGCTTTTAAGGGTGCTTATGAAATTGCTTCCTTGATTGAAAAGTATGATGCTACTCTCTACAAATCTGAAATTTTTTCCATACTTGAATATTGTTATGATAATTATGCTTCTAATCCCTATGTTAAACCATATATTGAGGACTCCTCCGCTGTCCAAGAAGAGACTAATATTTTGCAGGAGTCTATGGAAGAAGAAATTGATGAAACTGTGAGCTTATTAGATGAAAAAGATGATGAGGAGAGCGAAGAACAAAAGGAGGAAGAGCGGATTAGCTACCCATGCCCACCTTCTAATGAGAGTAACTCTTCAACTCATACATTGTTTAATTCCCCTTCGTGCTTACCGAAGGATGATTGCTATGATGATTGTTATGATCCTGTTGATTCTCTTGAAATATCCCTTTTTGATGATGCTTGCTATGCTTGTGCCAAGATGCCAATATGAATTATGCTTATGGAGATGAACTTGCTATAGTTCCTTATGTTAAACATGAAATTGTTGCTATTGCACCCACGCATGATAGTCCTATTATCTTTTTTGAATTCTCCCGACTACACTATATCGGAGAAGTTTGTGCTTATTAAGGATTATAATTATGGGTTTCCTTTTACTATTGCACATGATGATTTTGATGAATATAATATGCATGTGCTTGCTTCTCCTACTTGCAATTATTATGAGATAGGAACTATATCTCCACCTCTCTATGTTTCCAATATTATAAAATTGTAAGAAACTGCTTATACTATGCATTGGCCTTTACTTGGTGTGCATGAATTGTTCTTTTATGACATGCCGATGCATAGGAAGAGAGTTAGACTTCGTTGTTGCATGATATATGTTACTTTGTGCTCACTACTAAATCACAAATCATTGTTAATTAAAATTTTCTTTGATATACCTTGGGATCCGGGTGGATCCATTACTTGAGCACCATATGCCTAGCTTAATGGCTTTAAAGAAAGCGCTGCCGGGGAGACAACCCGGAAGTTTTAGAGAGACATTTATTTCTGTTTATTTCTTTTATATAGTTTAAAAACAAAAAAATAAAGAGGGGAACCCAAAACTTTTCAAAAAGGAAAGTGAAAGTGAGAGAGACAACCATTGTTGAAGTGGGAGAGCTCCTTGAACTTTGTTCATGCTCACGGAAACTTTGTGAATCTTAATTAGAGAAAATTTTCATCATAAATAATTATCCCCTTGTACAATTCCATTGTATTATAAAAATAATGTGCCAAGGTTTGCCTTTAGGATGTTTACAGTGCTTGTTGATTTGTACGGTGCAGGACAGAAACTTTGGCTGTAGTGCACGATTTTACATTTTTTACTGGAACCTCAAATGGTTCTGATTATTTTTGTACTGTCTTTCTGTACAAATTGTTTATTTTTCCTAATTTTGGTATAAGTTTTGGAGTACCATAAGTATGGTGAATGTTCAGATTTCTACCGATTGTTCTGTTTTTTGACAGATTCTGTTTTTGATGCATAGTTTGCTTGGTTTGATGAAACTATCAATTTCTATCAGTGGATTAAGGCATGAAAAAGTTATGTTACAGTAGAAACAATGCAAAAACAAAATATTATTTGGTTTCTACAGTACTTAGATTGGTGATTTGCTTTATTATACTAACGGATCTTATCGAGATTTCTGTTGAAGTTTTGTGTGGATGAAGTGTTTGATCGAGGAGGTCTCGATATGAGGAAAAGGAAGAGAGGCAAGAGCTCAAGATTGGGGATGCCCAAGGAACCCCAAGTAAATATTCAAGGAGACTCAAGCGTCTAAGCTTGGGGATGGCCCGGAAAGCATCCCCTCTTTCTTCAACAAGTATTGGTATGTTTTCGGATCGCTTCGTTCATGCGATATTTGCAAGTCTTGGAGCGTCTTTTGCATTTAGTTTTCACTTTTATTTTATGCACCATGTTGGTATGAGATAGTATTTGGTTGATTTACAGAATGCTCATTACGCTTCACTTAAATCTTTTGAGTATGGCTTTATAGAATGCTTCATGTGCTTCACTTATACCATTTGAAGTTTGGATTGCCTGTTTCTCTTCACATAGAAAACCGCCATTTGTAGAATGCTCTTTTGCTTCACTTATATTTGTTAGAGCGTGGGCATATCTTTTGTAGAAAGAATTAAACTCTCTTGCTTCACTTATATCATTTTAGATAGATGGCAGGAATTGGTCATTCACATGGTTAGTCATAAAATCCTACATAAACATGTAGATCGCTGAATATGACATGTTTGATTCCTTGCAATAGTTTTGCGATATAAAGATGGTGATATTAGAGTCATGCTAGCGGGTAGTTGTGGATTGTAGAAACACTTGTGTTGAGGTTTGCAAGTCCCGTAGCATGCACGTATGGTAACCGTTGTGTGACAAATTTGAAGCATGGGTGTTTCATTGATTGTCTTCCTTATGAGTGGCGGTCGGGGATGAGCGATGGTCTTTTCCTACCAATCTATCCCCTAGGGGCATGCGTAGTAGTACTTTGCTTCAAGGGCAAATAAACTTTTGCAATAAGTATATGAGTTCTTTATGACTAATGTGAGTCCATGGATTATACACACTTTTACCTTTCCATCATTGCTAGCCTCTTCGGTACCGTGCATTGACCTTTCTCACCTTGAGAGTTGGAGCAAACTTTGCCGGTGCATCCAAACCCCGTGATACGATACGCTCTATCACACATAAGCCTCATTATATCTTCCTCAAAACAGCCACCATACCTACCTATTATGGCATTTCCATAGCCATTCCTAGATATATTGCCATGCAACTTACATCATCATCATATACATGACTTGAGAATTCATTGTCATATTGCCTTGCATGATCATAAGATAGCTAGCATGATGTTTTCATGGCTTGTCCGTTTTTTGATGTCATTGCTACACTAGATCATTGCACATCCCGGTACACCGCCGGAGGCATTCATATAGAGTCATATCTTTGTTCTAGTATCGAGTTGTAATATTGAGTTGTAAGTAAATAAAGTGTGATGATCATCATTATAGAGCATTGCCCCATAAAAAAAGAGGCCAAAGAAGCCTAAATAAAAAAAAGGGGGCCAAAGAAGCCCACCAAAAAAAGAAAAAGAAAAAAAAAGAAACAGAAAGAAAAAAAGAAAAGGGGCAATGTTACTATCCTTTTACCACACTTGTGCTTCAGAGTAGCACCATGTTCTTCATATAGAGAGTCTCCTATGTTATCGCTTTCATATACTAGTGGGAATTTTCATTATAGAACTTGGATTGTATATTCCAACGATGGGCTTCCTCAAATGCCCTAGGTCTTCATGAGCAAGCAAGTTGGATGCACACCCACCTAGTATCTTTTGTTGAGCTTTCATACACTTATAGCTCTTAGTGCATACGTTGCATGGCAATCCCTACTCCTCGCATTGACATCAATTGATGGGCATCTCCATAGCCCGTTGATTAACCGCATCGATGTGAGACTTTCTCCCTTTTTGTCTTCTCCACATAAACCTCCACCATCATATTCTATTCCGCCTATAGTGCTATATCCATGGCTTGCGCTCGTATATTGCGTGAGGATTGAAAAAGCTGAAGCGCGTTAAAAAGTATGAACCAATTGCTCGGCTTGTCATCGGGGTTGTGCATGATTGGAGCATTTTGTGTGACGAAAATGAAGCATGGCCAAACTATATGCTTTTGTAGGGATGAGCTTGCTTTGGCCATGTTGTTTTGAAAAGACATGATTGCTTTATTGGTACGCTCGAAGTATTATTGTTCTTATGTCAAATGATAGACTATTGCTTTGAATCAGTCGTGTCTTAATATTCATGCCATGATTAGACTATTGCTTTGAATCATTCGTGTCTTAATATTCATGCCATGAGCAAGATTATGCTAGGTAGCATTCCACATCAAAAATTATTATTTGTATCATTTACCTACTCGAGGACGGGCAGGAATTAAGCTTGGGGATGCTGATACGTCTCCGTCATATCTATAATTTTTGATTGTTTGATGCCAATATTATTCAACTTACATATACGTTTGGCAACTTTTTATACTATTTTTGGGACTAACATATTGATCCAGTGCCCAGTGCCAGTTCTTGTTTGTTGCATGTTTTATGTTTCGCAGAAACCCAATATCAAACGGAGTCCAAACGGGATAAAAATGGATGGAGAATTATTTTGGAATATTTGTGATTTTTGGGAAGTAAAATCAATGCGAGACGATGCCCGAGGGGGACACAAGGCAGGAGGCGTGCCCCAGGGAGGCATGCACGCCCTGGACCCTCGTGGGCACGTCATAAGGCTGTTGACGCTCTTATTTTGCTGCAAGAAAGCTAATTTTATGAGAAAAATCTGGGCGAAAGATTCACCCCAATCGGAGTTACGGATCTCCGGATATAAAAGAAACGGTGAAGGGGCGGAATTTGAGAACGCGGAAACAGAGAGAGACAGAGAGATAGATCCAATCTCGGAGGTGCTCTTGCCCCTCCCACGCCATGGGAGCCAACGACCAGTGGGGAAACCCTTCTCCCATCTAGGGAGGAGGTCAAGGAAGAAGAAGAAGAAGGGGGCCTATCTCCCCCTTTCTTTCGGTGGCGCCGGAGCACTGCCGGGGGTCATCATCATCACTGCGATCTTCACCAACACCTCCATCATCTTCACCAACATCTCCATCACCTTGCCCCATCTATATTCAGCGGTCCACTCTCCCGCGACCCGTTGTACCCTCTACTTGAACATGGTGCTTTATGCTTCATATTATTATCCAATGATGTGTTGCCATCCAATGATGTCTGAGTAGATTTTCGTTGTCCTATCGGTGATTGATGAATTGCTATGATTGGTTTGAGTTGCATGTTTTATTATTGGTGCTGTCCTATTGTGCCCTCCGTGTCGTGCAAGCGTGAGGGATTCCCGTTGTAGGGTGTTCAATATGTTCATGATTTGCTTATGGTGGGTGGCGTGAGTGACAGAAGCACAGACCCGAGTAAGTAGGTTGTTTGCGTATGGGATAAAGGGGACTTGATGCTTTAATGCTATGGTTGGGTTTTACCTTAATGATCTTTAGTAGTTGCGGATGCTTGCTAGAGTTCCAATAATAAGTGCATATGATCCAAGAATAGAAAGTATGTTAGCTTATGCCTCTCCCTCAAATAGAATTGCAATAGTGATTATCGGTCTAGTAAAGTAGTCAATTGCTTAGGGAAAATTTCACAACTCCTACCACCACTTTTCCAAATTCGCTATATTTACTTTATTGCTTCTTTATCTAAACAGCCCATAGCTTTTATTTACGTGCTCTTTATTATCTTGCAAACCTATCCAACAACACCTACAAAGTACTTCTAGTTCCATACTTGTTCTAGGTAAAGCGATCACTAAGCGTGCGTAGAGTCGTATCAGTGGCAGATAGGACTTGAGAGAATATTTGTTCTACCTTTAGCTCCTCATTGGGTTCGACACTCTTACTTATCGAAAGAGGCTACAATTATCCCCTACACTTGTGGGTTACCATCCACCATGAACATAAATATCGTGGAGGCTATGTTGGTTTTGTTTCAACTACATGCGTAAACATGTGCCAAGTCAAGTCACTCGAATCATTCAAAGGAGGATACCACCCTATCATACCACATCACAACCATTTTAATAGCATGTTGGCACGCAAGGTAAACAATTATAGACTCCTAGCTAATTAAGCATGGAGTAAGCAACTATAATCTCTAGTTGTCATTGCAAACATGTCTATTCATAATAGGCTAAATCAGGAACGATGAACTAATCATATTTACAAAACAAGATAGGTCGAGTTCATACCAGCTTCTCTCATCTCAATCAGTCCATCATATATCGTCATTATTGCCTTTCACTTGCACAACTGAACGGTGTGGATAATAATAATAGTGTATGTGCATTGGACTAAGCTGGAATCTGCAAGCATTCAATTCAAGGGAGAAGACAAGGTAATATGGGCTCTTGGTTAAATCAACAATAATGCATATGAGAGCCACTCAACATTTTCATCATGGTCTTCTCCTCTGGACCCCCAAAGAAAAGAAAAGAAATAAAATTATTTACACGGGAAAGCTCCCAACAAGCAAAAGAAGAACGATAAATCTTTTTGATTTTATTTTAATTACTACTACTACATGCATGGAAAGTGAACTAGCTAAAAGCTACAACTATTTTTTTTTGGTTTTTCTTAAGGTTATTCAAACACACAAGAAGAAAGCTTAGAAAAGAAAATAAACTAGCATGGATAGTACAATGAAAAAGTATGAGCTCCAACAGGTAGAATGAGCATGTGAACATGAATGTAATGTCGGTGAGAAATACGTACTCCCCCAAGCTTAGGATTTTGGCCTAAGTTGGTTCATGCCCATGGATCAAATTTATAGTTGGGGTCGTACTGAGATGCAGCAGCTACTGCCTCACGAGCTGCAGCTTGGAGGCAAGCTGCCTCCATCCTCCTCTCGTACTCGTTCGCCTCCTCTCTGGTTATAATATATCTCCTTTTTGCCTGAAAGTCAAAGAAACCAGGAGCAGGGAGAGCAATATGGACAGTGCGATGTCTGTCAAAGATTAGTCGGTATTGGAGGAACTTTTCATTCCTCTCTAGAAACTGATGGCTAACCATGGCATTATAATCTAGATAAGCAGGAGGCAACTCCATATCATTTTCTTGTATGGATATCTCAAGTAAATTAGCCACACGGGTTGCATAAATTCCTCCAAACAAGTCTCCAATTAAACTATTATTATGCAACCTGCGTGCAACAATGGCCCCCAAGTTATATTGTTTGTCTCCTAGCACAGCACTCTTGAGAACACTAAGATCTGGAACACACATGTGACATGCCTCGTCCTTGACATTTATGCATCTACCTATAAAGAGAGCAAAATAATGTATAGCAGGAAAATGAATGCTCCCTATGGTAGCTTGTGCTATTTCTCTAGATTCCCCCACAGTGATACTAGCAAGAAAATTTTTAAAATCAGATTTGCGAGGTTCACTAGCACTACCCCATTGTGGGAGTTTACAAGCAGTATTAAAATCTTCTAAGTCCATGGTGTATGATTTATCATAAAGATCAAATAGGACATTGTGAGAATTGCGTGAAGATGTAAATTTCAACCTCCTCACAAAGGAATCAGTTAAGCGGTAATATTGAGGGCACTTATCTAGCATGAAGTCCTCAAGATCAGCAGTACGCACATATGCGTCAAATTCATCATTGATGCATGCTTGGACCATAAACTCCTCTGAAGGCCATTCACAAGGCCGTACTTGAGCTTCCCTCAGTAGTACATCGTCCTGCTCACGTATTGCAGGCATGGGTCCTTGCTTTCTTGAAGAACCACCCTGATACATTTTCCTAAACATATTCCTTCCTCTAAAAAACTTCTGAAAATTTTAGTAACTCAAAATAAAAGTGAACCAAACTCAACAAAATTGATAGCAACTACTCCCACCACTGCCTAGAGACTAAATCATGCATTAGAACTACTTGGGACCATAAAAATTTGACATGCAAGCTCAAGAACAGGGTCACCTAGGCAGTAGAAGTTTGCAATGAATAAAGCACTAGAACAAAAACTAATTGGACCATTGGAGGAGTCACATACGAAAGAAAAATCCCCCAAAGCAGTTTTGTGAGTGGAGCTTTGATCAAGGAGATCGAAAATGGCAGTAAGATGAGCTAGAACTCATGCTTGAGTAGGTTGGTGATTTTTTTGGGAGGAAGAAGGAGTGTGTGGGTGCTGGAATAAGTGGAGGGGGCCACTACGGGCCCACGAGGCAGGGGGCGCGCCCCAGGGGGGTGGGCGCACCCTGGACCCTCGTGGCCAGGTGCTTCCCCCTTCCCCCTGATGTGTTCTCAGTGCTAGATATTCTCAAATATTCTAGAAAAAATCATATTTCATTTTCATTGCATTTGGAGAACTTCTATTTTCGGGGTATTTTTTATTGCATGGATAAATCAGAAAACAGACAGAAAATACTAATTTTGCTTTATTTACTCTAAATAACAGAAAATAAAAGGATGGTACAGAGAGTTGTTCTTTCTAACTTCATCCATCTCATGCTCATCTAAAGGAATCCACTAACAAGGTTGATCAAGTCTGGTTAACAAACTCATTCCGAATCTCATGAAACCGGAGAATTTTTGAATAGCACTAGGTTACCTCAATGGGGATATGTACATCCCCAACAATAAGAATATCATATTTCTTCTTGAAAGTAGGAAGAGGAAATTCAAAACCTCCAATAATAATCGATGGAATTTTTCCAATAAGATTGATACTGTGGACTTGAGGTTGTTTCCTCGGAAAATGTATCATATGCTCATTACCATTAACATGAAAAGTGACATTGCCTTTTTTGCAATCAATAAAAGCCCCTGCAGTATTCAAAAAGGGTCTACCAAGGATAATCGACATACTATCATCCTCGGGAATATTAAGAACACCAAAGTCTGTTAAAATAGTAACGTTTGCAACCACAACAGGCACATCCTCACAAATACCGATAGGTATAGCTGTTGATTTATTGTCCATTTGCAAAGATATTTCAGTAGGTGTCAACTTATTCAAATCAAGTCTACGATATAAAGAGAGAGGCATAACACTAATACCGCCTCCAAGATCACATAAAGCAGTTTTAACATAGTTTCTTTTAATGGAACATGGTATAGTTGGTACTCCTGGATCTTGAAGTTTCTTAGGTATTCCACCCTTAAAAGTATAATTAGTAAGCATGGTGGAAATTTCAGCTTCCGGTACCTTTCTTTTATTTGTAACAATATCTTTCATGTACTTAGCGTAAGGATTTATTTTAAGCATATCAATCAAACGCATACGCAAAAAGATAGGTCTAATCATTTCAGCAAAGCGCTCAAAATCCTCATCATCCTTTTTCTTGGATGGCTTAGGAGGAAAAGGCATGGGTTTCTGAACCCATGGTTCTGTTTCTCTACTGTGCTTCCTAGCAACGATGTCTCTTATCATAACGTTGATTCCTTGATTGTGGGTTATCAAGATCAACAGCAGGTTCAACCTCTACATCATTATTATTGCTAGGTTGAGCATCAACAAGAACATCATCATTAACATTATCACTAGGTTCATGTTCATCACCAGATTGTGTTTCAGCATCAGAAATAGAAATATCATTGGGATTCTCAGGTGTGTCTACAACAGGTTCACTAGAAGCATGCAAAGTACTATCATTTTTGTTTTCTTCCTCTTAGAAAGACTAGGTGCATCAACATTATTTCTCTGAGAATCTTGCTCAATTCTCTTAGGGTGGCCTTCAGGATACAAAGGTTCCTGAGTCATTTTACCACCTCTAGTCATAACTCTAACAACATTATCATTTCTCTTAGTATTTAATTCATTGAGCAAATCATTTTGAGCTTTAAGTACTTGTTCTACTTGAGTGGTAACCATATAAGCATGTTTACAAACGAGTTTAAGTTCACCCTTAATTCTAGACATATAATCACTCAAGTGTCCAGTCATATAAGCATTTTGTTTCAATTGTCTACCAACATAAGCATTGAAGTTTTCATGTTTAGCCAAAAATTCATCAAACTCATCCAAGAATTGGCTAGCAAACTTAGTAGACGGGATTTCAACTTTATCATATCTATAGAGAGAATTTACCTTTACTACCTGTGTCGGGTTAGAAAGACCATGTATTTCTTCAATAGGTGGTAAATTAAGGCCATGTATTTCTTCAACAGGAGGTAAATTCTTAACAGCTTTGGCTTTAATACCCTTTTCTTTCATAGATTTCTTTCCCTCTTGCATATCTTCAGGACTGAGAAATAGAACACATCTTTTCTTCCGAATTGGCTTAGGAATTGGTTCAGGAAGTGTCCAATTGTTTTCATTAGTCAGCATATTATTCAATAGCAATTCAGCTTAATCAACTGTTCTTTCCCTAAAAACACAACCATCACAACTATCCAGGTGGTCTCTGGAAGCATCGGTCAGTCCATTATAAAAAATATCAAGTATTTCATTTTTCTTGAGACGATGATCAGGAAAAGCATTAAGTAATTTGAGAAGCCTCCCCCAAGCTTGTGGCAGACTCTCTTCTGCAATTTGCACAAAATTATATATTTCCCTTGAAGAAACTTGTTTCTTATGAGCGGGGAAATATTTAGCAGAGAAGTAATAAACATATCCTGGGGACTACGCACACAACCAGGATCAAGAGAATTAAACCATGTTTTAGCATCACCCTTTAATGAGAATGGAAATAATTTAAGGATATAGTAATAACGAGTTTTCTCATCATTAGTGAACAGGGTGGCTATATCATTCAACTTAGTAAGATGTGCCACAACAGTTTCAGATTCATAGCCATAAAAAGGACCGGATTCAACCAAAGTAATTATCTCAGGATCGATAGAGAAATCATAATCCTTATCAGTAACATAGATAGGTGAAGTAGCAACAGCAGGGTCATATTTCATTCTAGCATTCAGAGACTGTTCTTTCAGCTTAGCTAATAATTTCTTAAGATCAGATCTATCATTGCAAGCAAGAAAATCTCTAGCAGTTTCTTCATCCATAACATAACCCTCAGGCAGAACAGGCAATTCATATCTAGGGGGAGAATCTTCATCATCACTTTCATCAATATTATCAGTTTCAATAATTTCATTCTCTCTAGCCCTAGCAAGTTGTTCATCAAGAAATTCACCTAATGGCACAGTAGTATCAAGCATAGAAGTAGTTTCATCATAAGTATCATGCATAGCAGAAGTGGCATCATCATGCGACATATCAGAATTAATAGCAGAAGCAGGTTTAGGTGTCGCAAGCTTACTCAAAACAGAAGGAGAATCAAGTGCAGAGCTAGATGGCAGTTCCTTACCTCCCCTCGTAGTCGAGGGGGAAATCTTAGTTCTTTCGTCTTTCAAGTTCCTCATAGTGATCAGCAGATATAAATCCCAAGTGACTCAAAGAATAGAGTTCTGCTCCCCGGTAACGGCGCCAGAAAATAGCCTTGATAACCCACAAGTATAGGGGATCGCAACAGTTTTCAAGGGTAGAGTATTCAACCCAAATTTATTGATTCGACACAAGGGGAGCCAAAGAATATTCTCAAGTATTAGTAGTTGAGTTGTCAATTCAACCGCACCTGGATAACTTAATATCTGCAGCAAAGTATTTAGTAGCAAAGTAGTATGGAAGTAACAGTAACAGTGGCAAAAGTAACATTAGCAGTTTTGTAGTAATTGTAACAGTAGCAACGGTAAAGTAACTAAGCAAAGAGAAATATGTGAAAAGCTCGTAAGCATTGGATAAGTGATGGATAATTATGTCGGATGCAATGCCTCGTGTAATAGTTATAACATAGGGTGACACAGAACTAGCTCCACTTCATCAATGTAATGTAGGCATGTATTCCGAGTATAGTCATACGTGTTTATGGAAAAGAACTTGCATGACATCTTTTGTCCTACCCTCTCGTGGTAGTGGGATCCTATTGGAAACTAAGGATATTAAGGCCTCCTTTTAATAGAGTACCAGACCAAAGCATTAACACTTAGTGAATACATGAACTCCTCAAACTACGGTCATCACCGAGAGTGGTCCCGGTTGTTGTCACTTTGGGGTTGTCGGATCATAACACATAATAGGTGACTATAGACTTGCAAGATAGGATGAAGAACTCACATATATTCATGAAAACATAATAGGTTCAGATCTGAAATCATGGCACTCGGGCCCTAGTGACAAGCATTAAGCATAGCAAAGTCATAGCAACATCAATCTCAGAACATAGTGGATACTAGGGATCAAACCCTAACAAAACTAACTCGATTACATGGTAAATCTCATCCAACCCATCACCGTCCAGCAAGCCTATGATGGAATTACTCACGAACGGCGGTGAGCATCATAAAATTGGTGATGGAGGATGGTTGATGATGACGACGGCGACGGATTCCCCTCTCCAGAGCCCCGAACAGACTCCAGATCAGCCCTCCCGAGAGAGATTAGGGCTTGGCAGAGGCTTCGTATTGTGAAACATGATGAATCCTTCTCTCTAATTTTTTTTCACCCCGAACGTGAATATATGGAGTTGGAGTTGAGGTTGGCGGAGCTCTAGGGGGCCCACGAGGCAGGGGCGCGCCCAGGGGGGTAGGGCGCGCCCCCACCCTCATGGACAGGGTGTGGGCCCCCTGCTCTTGATTCTTTCGCCAGTATTTTTTATTAATTCCAAAAAGTTGCTCCGTGGATTTTCAGGTCATTCCAAGAACTTTTATTTCTGCAAAAAAATAACACCATGGAAGTTCTGCTAAAAACAGTGTCAGTCCGGGTAAGTTCCATTCAAATCATGCAAGTTGGAGTCCAAAACAAGGGAAAAAGTGTTTGGGAAAGTAGATACGATGGAGACATATCAGAGCATCCACCAACCGCTTCACCAGGCCGAAGTGGCTGCTAGGTATGGGCTCGGCCGGCCATATACGTACTATCACATCCTTCATGGCCAGTCCGTCCACCCTATGCAGCTCGGACAGCTGCTTCAGCAGGTCACTAAGGGCCGCTGGGAGTTCTGGCGCAAGGTACTGCGACTAGAACAACTTCTCTGTCGAGCTCCCCCCTTCGGCTCGGAAGAATGCGGCGGCATCCGCAATGCACCTGGAGAACTCAAAACTCGGGTGAGCGAAATATATCTCTTACTCGTAAATGTACTCTGCATGATAAAGGCCTTACCAGCCGCAATCTGCCTCGCCTCTTGGATCTCCTGGCGAGCGCCCTGGGCATCTACCCGGGCTTCCTTCATGCTCTCAAGAGCTTTGGCGAGCTCGGAGGCCTGTTTAGAACTCTTTTGCTCCAAGGACTCGCACTCAGCGATGGCGTCCTTGAGCTCATGTTCGATCTCCCCCACCCGCGCCTCATGTCTTCGGCGGGTTGATTGCTCTTCCTCTAAGTCCTTGGCCACTTTTCCCGCGGCCGTCTTGCTCACCTCCACCTCCTTCTTGGCTTCGGCGAGGGTGCTCTTGAGGGACTCAACCTCGGCTGCGCCAACTATGAGTAATTTATAACATTTTGGTCAGTTTATACGACTAAATTCAAATATCACTTTTGGGTATGGAGTACTTTCACATACTTTGGTTTCATTAAACCGCTTGTTGATGCAGTCGAGTTCCTTGTCGGATAGCCGAAGCTTCCGATTGAGCTCGGCTATCTCTGCGGTCTGGGCAGTAGCCACCAGCATCGAAGCATGTCCAACAATATATACGGCACACTATCAACCTGTTTTGATTCTCCGTCCGGATTGTCCTAATCCAGACACAGTCTCAGGGGCTACTTTCTACACATGGGTTTCGCCTAACACATATATGTATATAAAAAGAACTTGTAAAGAGTATTACATTGCTTACCTCAAAGCCCGTCAGTAGGTTGTTAAAGGCTTCGATCAGTCCGCTTTTCGCGGACCGAACCTTTTCCATGAACGCACCCATCAGGTTGCGGTGTTCCTCCATGATGGAGGCACGTCGCAGTACCTCCTGCATAGTGTCAGCAGCCTCCGGATTAACAGAGGCCACCGACGGATCTCCTTCTCCTTCCCCCTCTTTTGAAGGGGGGTGTTCGTCCAAACCCGGAGCCGTACTGGTCTCCGGTACGGTATTCGGCGAGGGCCTGGACTGTTGAAGCCCGCACCCTCAGAGGTGATGGGGGGCGCTAAGGGAGTCCTGGACTAGGGGGTGTCCGGACAGTCGGACTACCATCGTCAGTCGGACTCCAAGACTATGAAGATACAAGATTGAAGACTTCGTCCCGTGTCCGGATGGGACTTTCCTTGGCGTGGAAGGCAAGCTTGGCGATACGGATATGTAGATCTCCTACCATTGTAACCGACTCTGTGTAACCCTAGCCCTCTCCGATGTCTATATAAACCGGAGGGTTTTAGTCCGTAGGACGACATAACCATTACAACAATCATACCATAGGCTAGCTTCTAGGGTTTAGCCTCCTTGATCTCGTGGTAGATCCACTCTTGTACTAGCCATATCATCAATATCAATCAAGCAGGAGTAGGGTTTTACCTCCATCGGGAGGGCCTGAACCTGGGTAAAAACATCGTGTCCCTTGTCTCCTGTTACCATCCGCCTAGACGCACAGTTCGGGACCCCCTACCCGAGATCCACCGGTTTTGACACCGACATTGGTGCTTTCATTGAGAGTTCCTCTGTGTCGTCACCGATAGGCTTGATGGCTTCTTCAACCAACAACAACTCAGTCCAGGGTGAGACCTTTCTCCCCGAACAGATCTTCGTATTCGGCGGCTTCGCACTGCGGGCCAATTCGCTTGGTCATCTGGAGCAGATCGGAAGCTACGCCCCTGGCCATCAGGTCAGGTTTGGAAGCCTAAACTTCACGGCAGACATCCGCGAAGACTTGATCTTCGATGGATCCAAGCCACAGCCAAGCGCGCCGCACTGTCACGATGGGCATGATCTAACTCTGCCGCCGGATAGTACTTTGGAGGCCGCGCACGAATCCACTCCGACCCATAGTTCGGAGCCGATCACGCAGATCGAGGACGGATTGCTGGACACCGCCTCGGGGGCTGCAACCACTACGACGATGGAGCCGAACACTGACCTTGTCCCTTATAAAGCTCATGACTCCGAGGTGCCGGACTCCTCACCGGACTCCGAACCTCCCGCGCCCCTGCCAATCGAATCCGATTGGGCGCCGATCATGGAGTTCACTGCCACGGACATCTTTCAACACTCACCCTTTGGAGACATCTTGAATTCGCTAAAGCATCTCTCACTATCCGGAGAGCACTGGCCGGACTACGGCCAGGACGGTTGGGATGCGGACGATGAAGAAATTCAAAGCCCACCCACCACCCACTTTGTAGCCACTGTCGACGACCTAACCGACATGCTAGACTACGACTCCGAAGACATTGACGGTATGGACGACGATGCCGGAGACGATCAAGAACCAGCGCCTACAGGGCACTGGAGGGCCACCTCGTCATACGACATATACATGGTGGACACCCCAAAGGATGGGGACGGCGAAGAAGCAGCGTTGGCAGATTCCTTAAAGAAACAGCCCAAGCGCCGACGTCAGCGGCGCCGCTCTAAATCCCGCCATAGCAAGAATGGAGATTCCGGCACAGGAGATAATAATACCCCAGAAAGTGCCGAAGACAATCCCCTCCAGCAGGATTCAGCGCAGGAGGATGCAGAAGCCAGCCCTCACAAGAGAGCAGCAGACGATGAGGTCGAGGACGATAATTACATACCTCCCTCCGGAGACGAGGCAAGCCTCGACGACGACGAATTCGTCGTGCCCGAGGATCCCGTCGAACAAGAGCGTTTTAAACGCAGGCTAATGGCCACAGCAAATAGCTTAAAGAAGAAGAAGCAGCAGCTTCAAGCTGAGCAAGACCTGCTGGCCGACAGATGGACCGAGGTCCTCGCGACCGAAGAGTATGAACTCGAACGCCCCTCCAAGATTTACCCAAAACGCAAGTTGCTCCCCCGATTAGAGGAGGAAGCATACATACCTTCATCACCAGCGCACAATACGGCCGACCGACCACCCCGTGGTCGCGACAGAGAGGTATCCAGGCCCTCCATCAAGACCGTACCCCGGCATCGTTCGAAAAATATGAAGCCACGAGGGAACCCGCCGGACTTGCGGGACATATTGGAGGACAAGGCAAGACAACCCAGATCTATCTATGGATCACGTGGGCGCCCCACGACCCATGATGAATACCGTCGCGCCGGATACAACGACTCCGGCCGGGCCGAACACAACAGACAACGCTCTCTTGAGCTACGTCGTGATATTGCTCAATATAGAGGCGCCGTACACCCACTATGCTTCACAGACGAAGTAATGGATCATCAAATCCCTGAAGGGTTCAAACCCGCCAACATTGAATCCTACAATGGCACAACAGACCCCGCGGTTTGGATCGAAGATTATCTACTTCATATCCATATGGCCCGCGGCGACAATCTCCACGCCATCAAATACCTCCCACTCAAGCTTAAAGGACCAGCTCGGCATTGGCTTAACAGCTTGCCCGCAGAGTCAATTGGGTGTTCGGAAGACCTGGAAGCCGCATTCCTTGACAACTTCCAGGGCACATATGTGCGGCCACCAGACGCCGATGACCTAAGCCACATAATTCAGTAGCCAGACGAATCGGCCAGACAATTCTCGACACGGTTCTTAACAAATAAAAATCAAACCGTCGACTGTCTGGATGCAGAGGCCCTCACAGCCTTCAAACATAACATCCGCGACGAGTGGCTGGCCCGGCACCTACGACAGGAAAAGCCGAAATCCATGGGAGCACTCACATCACTCATGACCCACTTCTGTGCGGGAGAGGACAGCTGGCTAGCTCGCAGCAACAACCTTAGCAAAAATTCTGGAAGTCCGGATACTAAGGACCACAATGGCAGGTCGCGTTGAAACAAAAACAAACGCCGCGCTAATGGCGATAACAATGAGGATACGGTAGTCAACGCCGGATTCCGAGGCTCTAAACCCGGTCAGCGGAAGAAGCCATTCAAAAGAACCACTCCGGGTCCGTCCAATTTGGACCGAATACTCGACCGCTCTTGCCAGATACATGGCACCCCCGAAAAGCCAGCTAACCACACCAATAGAGATTGTTGGGTATTCAAGCAGGCAGGCAAGTTCATTGCCGAAAGCAATGACAAGGGGCTGCACAGCGACGACGAGGAAGAGACCCGGCCGCCGAACAGTAGAGGACAGAAGGGCTTCCCCCCACAAGTGCGGACGATAAACATGATATACGCAACCCATATACCCAAGAGGGAGCGGAAGCGTGCACTAAGGGACGTATACGCGATGGAGCCAGTCGCCCCGAAGTTCAATCCATGGTCCTCTTGCCCGATCACTTTCGATCGAAGAGACCATCCGACCAGTATCAGCCATGGCGGATTCGCCGCATTGGTTTTAGACCCAATCGTCGATGGATTTCACCTCACGAGAGTCCTGATGGACGGCGGCAGTAGCCTGAACCTGCTTTATCAGGATACAGTGCGCAAGATGGGCATAGACCCCTCAAGGATTAAACCTACAAATACGACCTTCAAAGGCGTCATACCAGGTGTCGAGGCCAATTGTACAGGCTCAGTCACACTGGAAGTGGTCTTCGGATCCCCGGATAATTTCCGAAGCGGGGAGTTAATCTTCAACATAGTCCCATTCCGCAGCGGCTATCACGCTCTGCTCGGACGAACCGCGTTCGCAAAGTTCAACGCGGTGCCGCATTATGCATACCTCAAGCTCAAGATGCCAGGCCTTCGTGGAGTCATCACGGTCAACGGAAATACGGAACGCTCCCTCCGAACGGAGGAACATACAGCGGCTCTCGCGGCAGAAGTACAGAGCAGCCTTCTAAGGCAATTTTTGAGTCCGGCCGTTAAACGACCGGACACGGCCAAACGCGCCCGGAGCAACATCAACAAAGACCACCCGACACGTTCCGAGCACGCGTAGCAATGCGGCCCCAACCCCAGCCCTCGCATGATTGCAAAACCAGCTCTCCGGGTACATCATTACGCTCTGGAGATACCATGGGCATAGGGGGAGGGGCACGACCACAACAGACCCAGAGTGCGGCTCGACCACACCAGGGGCTCCCACGTGCGTCGCTCTTTTTATTTTTTATTTTCCTTCCTTTTATATAAAGGACTCCGTTAACCAGAGGCCCTGTCCGGCGGGAAACCTGCCGAACTCACGATGCAACAGCCAGGGAGGGACAAAGGCTGCGACGAATACTCAGGTGGTCTCCATTACCAGCATTCAATTTGTTAAATCCACCATTCCGCAGCCTACCCCTGGAGGGAGACACGTTTAATTAATTCAATCCCTTGCTTACCGCACTATTTGTATCATTCCGCACTCATAGCAGAATTCCTTGAATAAATAATGCAGTACTTTTTGCTTATAATTGCATTACTTTACATATATGTTCATTAATGACATCTCGCACCCGTATATTTTGGTACGGCCGAATACACCAGGGGCTTATGTTCCCCGCATTATGGTGTGATAAGTCTGAACACTTTCACAAGTGCGGCACCCCGAACTTATAGCATTATATGAATCGGCTCCGAATCATGTCTTGGGTGGGTTTGCCCGGCTCCCATGTTTTGGTACCTTACATTCCCTTCTGTCAGCTAAGGTAGCACTGGGAGAACCACTTCGATTGCGCCCCGGTTGAGCTGGGCGAGCGCCTCAGTGGAGAAAGCTAAAACTGACTGTCATGGTAAGGCGAGAGACTGGTCGCTGTTCGAGAGGTCTTTTCAAGTCCCTAAAGACTTATGCCGCTTCGAGCGAAGAACCGGATAATGTCCGGCCAAGGCGTGGATAGCGTCCTGAACTCGGTCTTCCGAATACTAGGGGCTTCGCCGAAATTTAAAATTATAGAATTCTATGGCAAAGTGAGAGTGTTCAAGCATCATAAGTCTGGTTGCCTTGTTCATCGTGTTGAGCGCCTCCCTAGATGGACCCAAAAATGGGAACAAGAGCGCTCAAGTTTATCCCGAACACCCCAGCACTCGTGGCTTGGGGGCTGAAGCCGACGACTTGCCATCTCTCAGATTTAATAAACGGCCGCACAGAAGGTAATATTTTAAATCAATAAGCATTGCTTAGCGCATATGAACAAAGTTTTCAGCGCACAGGATAATACATAGCGAGTTTACTCAAATATTACATCTCTGGGGCACTCATCCGCAATCTTGCGGGCACCCTTCTAGACAGTCTTATAGTACATCTCGGGCGTGCGATACTCCTTGCCCGCTGGTGGCGTGTCAGTGATAAGCCTCTCCGCATCCAGCCTGCCCCAATGCACCTTTGCGCGGGCAAGGGCCCGACAAGCACCCTCAATACAGGCGTAGCGCTTGATGACCTCCACCCAGGGGCACGCATCCACTAGCCATCGCACGAGGCCAAAGTAGCTCCCTGGCATGGCCTCTCCAGGCCATAGCCGGACTATGAGGCCCTTCATGGCCTGCTCGGCTACCTTGTGGAGCTCGACCAGCTGCTTCAGCTGGTCGCTAGGGGGCATCGGATGGCCGGCCTCAGCGTATTGAGACCAGAAGACCTTCTCCGTTGAGCTCCCCTCCTCGGCTCGGTGAAACGCGCGCGGCATCGGATACACTGCGAGGCAGATCTGCAAACGCCCCTGGAGAGCTCCGAATTCGGGTAAGTAATAGGTAATTTACATTAACATGCTTGCTTTACATGAAAGATGCCTTACCCGCCGCTATCTTCTTCACCGCCTCAATCTCCTGGAGGGCCTTATGGGCCTCGGCCTTAGCGGCTTTGGCACTTTCAAGAGTCGAGGCAAGCTCGGACTCTCGAGTCTTCGAGTCAAGCTCCAAACTCTCATGTTTTTCCATGAGAGCCTGGAGCTCTTGCCGCACCTCTGCCACCCGCGCCTCCTATTTCTCTCGCTCCGTCCGTTCCGTGGCTGCATTGCGTTCGGCCGCGGATACGACCTCCTTCAGGGTTGCCACCTCGTTCGTGGCCCCTGCAGTACCCCCGTTATCCTTGTTATTTTCATTGCAACCAAAATACTTTTCTGTAAGGTACAAATTCAAAGATGGTATTACTCACCTTCTTTGTCCTCGAGCTGCTTCTTGGCAAGGCCGAGCTCTTGCTCGGACCGCTCAAGGTCCTGCTTCAACGCACCGACCTCTGCAGTCAGTGCGGTAGAGGTCAGCAGCGCAGCCTGCAAACCCATATTGACACAATTTTTAGCATTCTTGCGTATATCTTTTTTAGATCCTCAATCCGGTTTTTCTTTCCGAACACCGAACCGAGCATCAGGGGCTACTGTCTATGCGGTATTACATTACATATTTTTTCTTACCTCAAAGCCTGTTAGAAGGCTACTGCAGGCTTTGGTCAGCCCGCTCTTGGCGAGCTGAACCTTCTGAATCACCGCACTCATGATAGTGCGGTGTTCTTCCTTGATGGAAGCGCCTTTGAGCGCCTCCAACAAGTTGTCCGGCGCCTCCGGTTGGACGGAGGCCGCCGGTGTCACGGTCTTGCCCTTCTTGCGAAGGGGCCGCCTGCCGGACTCCGGAACCACTGCGGGTTCTGGCGTGGAGTCCGGTGCAAAGTCCGGGAGGCTGTCTTGTGGCGCCTCCGGAGCCTCCTCCTGATGGGTCCCTTCCCGGGATCCCACCTCAGCGTCCTCAGCGTCGTGAGGGGTGGAGGCGGTCTGGATGGAATCCACATCCGACGGAGCCAACGACCCGCTCGACGAAGCGGGGAGATCATCATCGGCCGGACTGCAGGCAGTGTGCGGCATTAGAAGGACACTATGTGACACAAAAGAGAAATTATAAATCATTCAGGAATCCGGATATTTACGATCTTGCCGGAGGCCTGGCCCTCGAGGGCCACTCTTCGTCGCCAACGTTGGCGTTGACGGAGCTGTTCGGGGGAATAGTCCTTCCCCTCTTGGACCCTTCGGCCTCCCCTGTCGGGGAAGCCTTCCTCTTCCTCTCCCCTTCCTCTGGGGGAGAGTCCTCTTTCTCCTCCTCGTCTTCAGGGGAGGAGTCCGCCTTGGAGCCATCGTACGATGAGTCCTATAGCACCTGGCGCCGGGAACTTCTTCGATTTCCCGTGGCCTTCTTCTTGGCCTTCTTCTCCGGCACCACATAGAGTGCCAGAACTAGCAGCCCCGTTAAGCGGGCGTCCGCTGGGTCTTCGGGAAGGGGAGCCGGACAGTCTACCTGTCCGGACGTCCTCTGCCAGTCCTGTCAAAGGCATTGGGAGTTTTTAGATCCCACATAGAGTCAAACTATGAAAACAACTGTTCCATAGAGGTAACAAAGCTTACCTCGCCGGCCGGGCGCTTGGTGCTGAATCCGCGATCTTCAGTCGCGGACGCGGGGGCTTCTCCGCCCTTGAACAGCACCCTCCAGGCAGCTTCGTATGTCATGTCGAAAAGCCCGCTCAGAGTCCGGTGCTGTGCCGGATCAAACTCCCACAGGTTGAAGGCCCGTTGTTGGCAGGGGAGAATCCGGCGGATGAGCATGACCTGGATCACATTGACAAGCCTAAGCTTCTTGTTCACCAGGGTCTGGAGACAGGACTGGAGTCCTGTCAGCTCCTCCGAACTGCCCCATGGCAAGCCCTTCTCTTTCCAAGAGGTGAGCTGCATGGGGATACCAGATCTGAATTCGGGGGCCGCTGCCCATTTAGGGTCACGCGGCTCAGTGATGTAGAACCACCCCGATTGCCATCCCTTGATGGACTCCACGAAGGCCCCTTCGAGCCAGATGACGTTGGGCATCTTGCCCAGCATGGCGCCTCCGCACTCCGCTTGGACGCCCTTCACTACCTTCGGCTTGACGTTGAAGGTCTTGAGCCACAAGCCGAAGTGGGGCCGGATGCAGAGGAAGGCCTCGCACACGACGATAAACGTCGAGATGTTGAGGATGAAGTTTGGCGCCTGATCGTGGAAATCCAGGCTGTAATAGTACATGAGCCCCCGGACAAAGGGATGCAACGGGAAGCCCAGTCCGCGGAGGAAGTGGGGAAGGAATACGACCCTCTCATGGGGCCTGGGGGTGGGGATGAGCTGCCCCTTGTCAGGAAGCCGGTGCGCGATGTCGCTGGAAAGGTATCCGGCGCTGCGAAGTTTTGCGATGTGCTCCTCCGTAACGGAGGAGGCCAACCATTTGCCTCCCGCTCCGGACATGGTCGGAGAAGGTCGAGACGAGATGCACGAACTTGGGCGCTGGAGCTCGAGAGTGCGCGGAGATGGATAAGCAAAGGAGGAAGAAGGCGTAGGTAAAAAGGGTGGATCCTTATCCCCTTATATATGGGCGGACGAAAACTATGCGTCCCCACCGGCCTAGTAAAACTCTCTTATCTCCCAAGCGCCACCATCAATGGCGTGGTTGGGTTACCCACATCCGTATTGATGAGAATCCCGGAATAAGGGGAACACGATCTCTGCTTCGACAAGACGTGCCAAGGAAACCGCTTCGCTAGGTATAATAAAAAACGATTCCAGTAAAGGCTTGGTGGTGGTGTGATGTCATGCCACAGAATACGTCAGCAGATTGAGCTTGTGTACATAATATTCTCTCTACGATGGTATGTGGAATTTATTTTGCAGAGTCGGACACTATCCTGGTGTTCACAATCTTCTATGAATTATTCGGAGGAGGAACCCGCCTTGCAATGCCGAACAATATGCGCGCCGTACTCATCGTCATTGAAGCCTGGTTCAGGGGCTACTGAGGGAGTCCTGGACTAGGGGTTGTCCGGACAGTCAGAGTATCATCGTCAGCCGGACTCCAAGACTATGAAGATACAAGATTGAAGACTTCGTCCCGTGTCCGGATGGGACTTTCCTTGGCGTGGAAGGCAAGCTTGGCGATACGGATATGTAGATCTCCTACCATTGTAACCGACTCTGTGTAACCCTAGCCCTCTCCGGTGTCTATATAAACCGGAGGGTTTTAGTCCGTAGGACGACATAACCATAACAACAATCATACCATAGGCTAGCTTCTAGGGTTTAGCCTCCTTGATCTCGTGGTAGATCCACTCTTGTACTACCCATATCATCAATATCAATCAAGCAGGAGTAGGGTTTTACCTCCATCGAGAGGGCCCAAACCTGGGTAAAAACATCGTGTCCCTTGTCTCCTGTTACCATCCGCCTAGATGCATAGTTCGGGACCCCCTACCCGAGATCCGCCGGTTTTGACACCGACAGCCGCCGTGCCCCGCTTTGCGGCGTCCGAGGTGTTGTCCTCGGACGCCTTCTGGACGGTCTCGCCCGCTCCTCCCCGCACGGAGATGCCCTTTGAGAGGACACCTCGGTGTGCTCCATGGCAGGAGGAGAGATGGTGCGCGAGGGTCCGTCACTCTCTGCCTCTCAAGGCGCTATAGAATTCCCCTTTGAAGAAGAGGGAATCGGGATCTCCCGAAGAGGGCTAAAAAGCAAAGAAGAGTTTTGATATGACAGAGGTAGATTAAGCAATAATGGAACAAGTAAGATTTTAACACTTACGTTTCGGCTAGGGGCTTCTCCCTTTGGATCCTCTTCGGGCTGTGTTCGGACTCCGAGTCCGAACTATCCGAGAGGACCACCCTCCCCTTATTCGGCGTCGCCCCCTCAGGGTTCTCGGAGGCCGTCCTCTTTTCCCTCCTTGTATTGAGGGGGGAGTCGCACTCCACTTCTTCTTCATCCTCCCCCTCCTCCTCTTCATCCTCATCTTCCTCATGGAGGAGACAGGCTCGACCTCTCCGGACACAGCTTCCGGAGGACCTTTGCGGCGGGGCCCGTCCTTGGGGCCCTTGCTCTTCTTCTTGGCCTTCTTCTCCGGCGCCTTATAAGGGGCCGAAACCAGCATCTCCTTCAGCGCAGGAGTGACTGGGTCTTCAGGCTTAGGAGCCGGACTCTTGATCTACTCCGACTTTTTGGTCTAGCCCTATAATAAAAAGATGGGCTGATGAGTTCGGTATAGATCGAATATGTATATATGAACAAGGTATGCCTTTGGAAATATCGAACACTTACCGGAGAGGCCGGATTCGTGGCGTTGAGGCCGACGTCTTCGGTCTCCATGGGCCAGCTGTTCTGCGCCTTGAAGAGCAGCTTCCACATTCCCTCGTGCGTGGTGCCGAGGAAATGATGTAGAGTCCGCGGCTCCTCCGGCTTGAATTCCCACATGGGGGAATCCCGGCGCTGGCAGGGGAGAATGTGGCAGAAGAGCATAATTTGAACAACGTTGGTTAGACCAACGTTCTTCCCCAGCACATTGGTGATGCGCATTTGCAGCGCCTGCACCTCCGTCTGGGACCCCCCAGTCATGGCCCTTCGTGGTCCAAGAGAGCCTCATGGGGGGTCCAGATCTGAACTCCGGAATCGCCGCCCACTTAGAGCGGCGTGGCTTAGTGATATAGAACCACTCCTGTTGCCAGATCTTGGCGGTCTCCATGAAGGCCCCTTCGGGCCATGTGGTGTTCGGCAGCTTGCTGATCATAGCTCCGCCGCAGTCCGTGTGTTGCCCGTCGACCACCTTTGGCTTCACATTGAATACCATGAGCCATAGGCCGAAGTGTGGGTGGACGCGGAGAAGAGCCTCACACACGATGATGAACGCCGAAATGTGGAGGAAAGAGTTCGGGGCTAGATCATGGAAATCTAGCCCGTAGTAGTACATGAGTCCACGAACGAATGGGTGGAGTGAAAACCTAACCCTCTAAGGAAGTGGGGAAGGAAGACGACCCGTTCGCTGGGCTCCGGAGTGGGGATGACTTGACCTTCGGGGGGAAGCCTATGCTTGATGTTGGCCGCGAGGTACACCGCAATCCGCAGATTCTTGATCATCTCCTCCGTGACAGAGGAGGCCTCCCACTTTCCTTTGGAGGCAGATCCGGCCATGGTCGGAGGAGGTGTTGGTGGAGGTGAGAAAGATGGAAACTTTGCGGGCGCATAGAGCTTGGGAGATTGGAAGGTTGAGGATATGGGAAGGCGCGGGGTTGAAAGTAAAGGTCTATTGCCTTCTTATAGGATGAAGAAATGCCAACCGTCCCCACTAGTGCCTTGAATCTCGCCTATTCTCGATATGAGCATGCGTCGTAAACGGTTGGGTTACGAAAATATTATTGATGAAGCAATCCCGTATTAAGTGGGCACGATCTCTGTTTTGACAAGACGTGCCAATGAGGCGTGGCCTCGAAACGCGGAACGCGGGGTGGGAAAATGGTTCGACACGCTGAAGGGTCAAGTCTGACGCTTTGTTGAAAAAGTTGTCAGTAAAAGACACTGCTCTTATATACATATATATATATATATATATATATATATATATATCTAGGCTATTCTGTTACGCATAACAGAATATTATTCTGTTACCCTTTCTGTACTGACGTAGTTCACAGGTTGGACTGACGTGTTTTTCAACAAGAACTGATGTTCCTGCGTGCACGACGGACAGAAATAGGGGATGCAACGTGGAGCTTCCGGCCGTTCTCCGGCGCGATGCTGCGGGCCATTCGTTGCTAGAGGAGACACGTAAAGGGGTTCCGCACGTGCGTGCGCTCATCTGGATGTGTTTTGTGATTTGTAGTCACCGAAGGTGACGGCGTGGGCATTTTGGCGGCGGACGTGTTTTTTGGCGTCAGTGTTTACTGTGGTGTTCGCGGGCCTCAAATTACGTCGTGTTTGTCGTTATTGATGTGAGAATTATCGGTATGTTATGGTTTTTTGAGATTATTTTCATCTGTAATTCACGATTACAAGATTTGGTGTTCTTGGTCATTTTCAACGCCCGCCATGGAATTCTGTTCTTCTTTTTCTGTTCTTTTTTACTTTCGAATTGGTGTTGCAGGGAGAGATATAAGGATCGTATGAAAAGATTTGCATAGTTAATTTTACTTTTTTGAGTTGTTTCTACCTCTGATTCCCATGTTATTTTGTCGTTGGCGGAGGGCGTGTATCGCGGCTGGCTGTAAGCTGCGATTTCTTATAATCTGGTCAAAGTGCATAATTAATTTGCGTGTTTTTTAGTGTTGTTTTTAAATTGCTGTCGTATGTGTAGTTTGACTACTGCGTGTCAAAGTTTTATTACTGTGTGTTGACATTGGAGCGACACTGATGGCTCTGCACTTTGATTATAAAGCCCGAACCCTCTGTTAGTTTCATTCTACGAGCTGCAACCAAAGAAATGGGGGGATGGATCCTGAGCTAGGAGAGGTCACAGAGGAGGAGGGGGATGCCATAGATGTGAGGGCTGCAGTAGCTGAGCAGAGGAGGAGGAGGCGCAGGCGCAGGCAGATGGCGCGACATGCTGTCGAGGAGGAACTGGAGGCAGAGTTCAACAGACGACTTGCTTGTGAGGTCATGGATTCTTGCAAATCCAATGAATTGGAGCTTCTTTTCCTAGAGGGTAGGGGAAGGAACCATATCCAGATCATTAGTTGGGCTAGGGCGAGAGCAGCCACGGCTCCACATCCACCCACGAGGGCAAAATGGCGTCGTTTCTTTGATCGTTATGACTGAAGTAGTGAACATTATGTTTTTAAGATTTTTGTTGTGGAGGAGCAGATGTTCGAATGTCTAAATGAATTCAACTTGTTTTTGTTTTCTGAATGTGTTGTTTTGTCTGCATATGTTCGACATGTGCACCTTTGAACTGCTTGTTTTTCTGAAGTTGAACTGATTTATGGTCAAATGTTGCATGGCTTGTGTAATAACTATTTCCTACTAGCTGGCTACCCATCTTCCTATTTATTATTTTTATAATCTGTGAGTGTCCCTCACTATAAACACTATCCACCTATGTGTGTGTGTGGCCAAGTCTTTCCCCTTCCTTTTCTTCCTTCTTCCAGAATCAGATCTAGGTTCCTCTCTCTTCTCATCGTCGTTTTTTTCTCTGTTTCTGTGTGTTCCATGGAGGATTGTTCATGCGAATGCCTGGTAAAGATGGCGCGCATAGCTGACGGCTGTGTGTACGAGACTGGTTTGGAGCTCACTCAGACTCAGCGGCGTGGGCAACTTTCTTGTTTGCTGTACAGCAACCATGGGTTTCGTACACCCTATGTTTGTCGCCTGACGGATGGTGACTTGAAGGAATCATGGGTATGTGTTTCTATTCATTTTGGCTCCTATGTTCTTGATGGTTTCTGTTCGAATCCCATGGACTGGATCTGTAGTTTTGTCTAATGAATAGCTTGTCTATATTTTTTTAATTTGGTTTTGTGAGATTTTAACATTAGGGATTTCTGTGTGTATTTGTTCATTACTTAACAGTATTTTAACCATTTTTTGTATAATTCCTGATCTGTTTATGTGTAGATGTTTTTACTGTAGGTGTATGGATTTGTATATTTCTTCAGTTTAGTCAGTTCACATGTCTAGTTAGTTTTGTGTTATTGTTTTGGTTCAGATTTTTTCCACTTTAGTTTGTTATGCAAATCGTTCCTATATCTGTGTAAAAATTTAGTTATGTCAGGTGTTGATTTTGTTTTGTATCCCCATGCCCATTTGCAGAAAATGTCATCTAGGATCCGGATTGTTGCTCCTAGGTCCGGTGTTCTGAAGATGGAGACTTCAGACAAGAATGGGTATCAGTTGATGGATGTTGCCTACCACATTGACTTTGATGGTTGCATCAACCTAACTACTGGGTGGAAGGAGTTTGTTGCTGAGTCTGGATTTGAGGATGGTGATGTGGTTATGGTTATGTTCTCGAGAGAAGACGACTCTCTGACGTTCATAATCTATGTGCTGTAGGTTTAAATGTGGCAAATGACGCCGGTTTGTGAGATTTGTGTGTGGTTGATTATGTTGCAGTATTTTTTTCTTTTTAAAAAATTTGCATGTGAGATGGTTGAATTGTATGGTGTTATCATGATGGTATGGAACTAGTTATGTAATGTTATTCTTATTGTTCTGCTCAAGTATAACTGTTTTTTTACATTGTTTATATTAGTTATGGAACAATTTCTATAGTTGAACTGATGGGCATCCTTTGTTTTGACTGATATATTTTTCATGTTCATAACTCGCAGACGGTGCTATACGCTAATGAGTTTTTTAGAACCGCTTTTTTGTTATTTGAGTTTTGCTGAACTTACATCCTTTTAATGATAGTAATGATCTATTTTAGTTTGTCAATTACCGATCAAATTTGTTTGTTATATAATATTTTTTCCTTACTTTTTTAACTGAATTTTGGAGAACGTTTTATCCTTTTTTAATAGATGAACAATGATAGTTTTAGTATTTCATAGAATAAAAAAAATTTAATCTTCGCTGCACAGTACTTATTTTTATTTTGTACTTGAACCCTATGAATTGTAGTAGTTGATTTTTTTTTGTAAATTTGTTCCTGAAATTTTTATTTACGGTCTCATATATATATATATATATATATATATATATATATATATATATATATATATATATATATATATATATATATATATATATTTAAGTTCTTACCATTAAGATGTGTTTGAACTTTTTACAATATTTTTGTTTATTAACTGGTTTTTTTTAATATCTTCATTTTTATTTTTTGTCATCTGTGATCTACTGGATTTTTGTTATGGGGCGAAGTACTTTGTTGGGCCATCGGCCTGGGTCATTGTATTCGGCCCGAATAGTTTCTCTCGCGCGGCTGTGGAGCACGGCGTGCGTGTGCGCTCTGGGTTTAGTCCCACCTCGCTAGTCGAGGGGGCTCTGGTCTTGTTTATAAGCGCAGCCGACGCTCACCAGTCGAACTCCTATGAACACTTACCAAAGCGGTTATACACGGCGCTCGCTATCTCTCTGTCGACCTGTGGGCCCTGGACGGCATGCCCATGCGTGTGTGGGCCTGCTCCTGTCATTGGGCGGTCAATTTTTTTTATTTTTTGTTTGTTTTTTATCTAGTACTTGACTACACCAGTAACTTGGACTGGTACTTTTTTGTCATTGGGCAGTCAATTTTTTTATATTTGGTTGTTTTTGGGATCTAGCACTAGACTATACCAGTATCTTGGACTGGTAATTTTTTGTCCTTGGGCTGTCAATTTTTTTTCTTTTTCTTTTTTTTGTTTGTTTTTATATAGTACTGAGGGTCGTGACTTGCCCGCGTATCGCACCGTACCGAGGGGCATAGTTGTACCGAACACATCTTCCTTGTATGGACTTTGCCCCATTATCTATCTT
>NC_041385.1:173508375-173509521 GCF_002162155.2 Triticum dicoccoides
CCCATTTATCTATCTTAGGGGTGTGGGTGCGTGGGGGGAAACATGACTTGCCCCCGCACCGAACCGTACTGAGGGGCATAGTTGTACTGACACATCTTCCTTGTATGGACTTTGCCCCATTTATCTATCTTAGGGGTGTGGGTGCGTCGGGGGGACAGAATAACTGCAATGCGCTTGTCAAAACGAGCGCACTGCCGCGTTAGCGCGAGGCCGAGACGGGGGGGTGTGGAGGAGGTGTGGTCGGGGCCCGCCCTCCCCCATCCCGGCGAGGCCGAGCTAGGAACGAGCCGTAGCAGGCGACGACGCGGCATGCCGCAGCGTCGCATGCGGAGGTGAGTCTGTAACATGACTTGCCCCCATTATCTTATCTTTATTTTTTAGGGGAATAACCAGCACCGTTATGAATTATTTTTTCATTTGTACTTTTTTGATAATTTTTTCTGTACTGATGTGAGTTATTATTTGTACTTTAGCCGTTTGTTTTCTCCATCTGTATTAATTTTTTATTTTTTATTTGATTATTGGTATTATCTTTTGTAATTGGCCAGAGATAGTGGGCTTCGCCACGGTTGTGGGCTTTAGCCGTCCGTTTTCTCCCACTCATCTTTTAACCCTCCCACTCACCTTTTAACCTCCGATCTTTCCCGTTCCGCTCCTCTCCCGTTCCGCTCCTCTCCCGTCCCCAAATCGGCTCCGTCTTCGTTCCCCTCTTCTTTTCTCGCAGGGGGAGTTGCTACTCCTGTTTCGCCGTGGGAGCATCGGCCGGAGGGTTCAACCCCAGGGGTGGAGGTCCGGGTGCTCTGTTTCGTTCCTTTTTGCTCTGCCATTGACTTTTGCTTGCGTCCTGTCATGTTGAGATTTTCCCTCTATTTCTAATCTGTTGCTCTCTTTGCTGTCCCAGGCTGCACTCGCTAAGGTTCCTTTGTTGTTGAACGACCATTTGGCGGCAGTGATACTGGATTTGCGTGGCGGATTTTGTGTTTGCTGGTAAGAGTTTTGCTTTTTCTATGGCGTGCTTCGTTTCTGAAATAGTTCAAATCCCTAATTGTTGTTCATGTGTCTTGCAGATCTGGTTCGGCAGATTTTAGGACTGTAGATTTCAATGGGTACATCATCCAGTCCGGACAAATTGAATGCAGGTGATTT
>NC_041385.1:173509531-173525168 GCF_002162155.2 Triticum dicoccoides
GAAACAGAATAACTACACTGCGCTTGTCAAACGAGCGCACTGCCGCGTTAGCGCGAGGCCGAGCCGGGGGGCGGGGGTGGGGGAGGTGTGGTCGGGGCCCCCCTCCCCCATCCCGGCGAGGCCGAGCTAGGAACGAGCCGTAGCAGGCGACGAAGCGGCGTGCCGCGGCGTCGCATGCGGAGGCGAGTCCGTAACATGACTTGCCCCCATTATCTTATCTTTATTTTTTAGGGGAAAAACCAGCACTGTTATTAATTATTTTTTAATTTGTACCTTTTTGATAATTTTTTATGTACTGTTGTGAGTTATTTATGCAGTTTAGCAGTTTGTTTTCTCGATCTATATTAATTTTTTATTTTGTGTTTGATTATTTGTATTATCTTTTGTAACTGGCCAGATATAGTGGGCTTTGCCACGGTTTTGGGCTTTAGCCGTCCGTTTTCTCCCACTCATCTTTTCACCCTCCCACTCACCTTTTAACCTCCGATCTTCCCCGTTCCGCTCCTCCCCCGTCCCCAAATCGGTTCTGTCTTTGTTCCCCTCTTCTTCTTTTCTCGGAGGGGGAGTTGCTACTCCTGTTTCGCCGCGGGAGCGTCGGCCGGAGGGTTCAACCCCAGGGGGTGGAGTTCCGGGTGCTTTGTTTTGTTCCTTTTTTGCTCTGTCATTGACTTTGCTTGCGTCCTCTCATGTTCAGATTTTCCCTCTATTTCTAATCTGTTGCTCTCTTTGCTGACCCAGGCTGCAGTTGCTATGGTTCCTTTGCTGTTGAACGAGTGTTTCGCGGCAGTGATACTAGATTGCATGGCGGATTTTGTGTTAGGTGGTAAGAGTTTTGCTTTTTGTATGGCGTGCTTCGTTTCTGAAATAGTTCAAATCCCTCATTTTTGTTCATGTGTCTTGCAGATCTGGTTCGGCAGATTTTAGGACTGTAGATTTCAAGGGGTACATCATCCAGTCTGGACAAATTGAATGCAGGTGATTTCCCCTGTTTTTTGTATGATGTTTTAACAGATCTGGTTTGTAGGGTGTACAGTTGTTGCCGTATCGACTTTATAAGTTGTATGTATTTTGATATGTGTTAATTTTGTCCTGGATTGTATGGTGCGTATGGTTTTGGCAGTTGATGAACCTGCAGACAGTTTGTAGTACTTATCACCACATGTATTTTGAACTGCTGTCCTCGCATTTGAATAAATTGTAGTAGTCGGTGAAGAACTAGTATGGTGTTGAAAGAGTTGTGTTTTCTGAAGTTTTGTTCTGCAAGTGGTGGGTTCATATTTTGTTTTATTTGGATGAACTTGTAGTGTTCACATAGTTGAACTGACTGATTGTTTTTGTGCTTTTTTGCTAATTATGATGTTGTTGCAGATGTTGGAGTGCCGGTGCCTCCTGATTCTGAGAAATCAGAATGCTTTCAAGATCTTGTGAATGTTATTTTCGAGACACCAGATCCTCTAGAAGAACTTGCGAATGTTGCTGGTGTTTCCCTTATATTTGCTCTTTTTTTATCAGCCTTTAATACATATATATGCTTGGTTTCATTAGTTGTTCCTTTTTGTTTGTGTCTGATGGTATGCGTTTTATTTATTTTTGTGTCTGCAATGTTAATTGTGTTTTAATTTTTTATGTGTGTGGTTATGTTATTGGTTTATGCAGTTAATGACAGCCATGGTGTTCCAGAGGACATTGCTGATGTTGTTAAAGATATTAATGATGGGATGTATTCACTTAACGTTGATGATGGTGATGGCAGCTTGCAGTTGTCTGTTACTCAGTCTCAAAGTGTTGATGGCACTGAGCCTGTTACCCAAGCTGAGGATGTTCCTATGCAGTTACAGCTCGAGGATGAAAGGATAAGAAAGAAGAAGTATGAATTCCAGAAGAGGAAGGAATTGGAACGGCATCAAAAGGCTGCCTGTGTGCCAGAAAGTGATGTTGATGTTGCTCAAGCTCCTAAATGTGTAGGCGATGAAGGTGGTGACGCGGGTTTATCAACTGTTCATGCCGGATCTCATGGAAGTGACATGCCTGTGAAGACAAACTTGATGCAAACTCGGTTGGCGCAAGCTTTTGATCGTGATGGAGTTAAGGAGAAGAAAGTTGTTTTGAAGAGGAAGTTGTCAGATCGAAATGCTGACGGCACACATAGGCGTAGCCCACGTGTGAAAGCTGGTCCCCAACCTGGTAGTAGCAAAGGTGATGCGGATAATGTTGCTGTGAAAATTGTTCCAAGCAAACTTGGTGGCTCCGTTGTTCGTCGTAGTCCATGAGGTTTGACAAATAAGAAGCCTTCCTTTTCTCCTCTTCAAGAGTGTTCTTTGTTGAAAGAAAATAAGAAGCGTAAAGTTCATCCTACAAAGGTGAACAAAGGTGGGAAGAAGCATGCTCGTGTTGAAGCTGAAGATGCTGCATCTGAAGAAGATGATATTGAAGTTGATTCAGAAGATGAATTTGCAGTGGTATGTGTTTTGTACTGCATGTGACTTGCTAGTTGTACTTGCAATGATTTTAATTTGTGTTTGTGCTGGTATGCTGGCCAGGTGAGGATGGTCATTATTTTCATCAATCGAGGGGTGGTACTGATGTTGTTTTAATAGTTGAACTTGTGTAATCTCCTTTTTTTTTACTAACATTCATATGCTTGTTTTGTTTTCTATATTCATTGTTTGTAGTGGTATGTGTTTTTGTACTGCATGTGACCTACTAGTCGTACTTGCAATGCTTTAATTGTGTTTTGGGATGGTATTTGCGGCCAGGTGAGGCTGATTATTGTTTGCATCAATTGAGGGGGTGGTACTGATGTTGTTTTAATAGTTGACCTTGTGCAATCTTTTTTTTCTTTTTACTTGCATTCATTTGCTTGTTTTGTTTTCTATATTCATTTTTTTAAGGTGTGGCCTTTTTGTTTTCATTTACAGCCTGTTAGCGTTAGGAGTCCGGTTAAGCCGGTGGGAGGCAATACTGGAAAAGTTGCCTTGGATGAAGGTGACCAACGGAAATTGAACTTAACTGTGCGATGTTCGTTGAGAGAGGTTGAAGATTGCACTAAATTGCTCGAGAGTCGGCATGTGGCTAGGGTTCATGCATCTGGTTTTGGTTCTATTTTCAAGTGGAGGGTGAAGTCTAACATTTCCCGCCCTCTGATGGGAGTTTTGTACCTGAGGATAGATTGTGATACAATGACTCTTGACATGGGTGAGGCTAATAAGAAGCTTCGGATCACTAGCGACGGTATACAGCAATTATTTGGTTTCCCTCGTGGTGGTCGTTCTGCGCCATGGCCGTCAGAGGACGGATATGACGACGCTCTGATGAAGTTAAGATCGGAGCTTGACATTAGCAGGGACAAAGATATCAAGACAAAGGATTTGAGGAATAAGCTCAAGGTGCTCGTCAAGGATCCTAGCAAAGATGACCTTGCTCTGAAAGTGTTCTTCATGATTGTGTTTATGAAGGTTGTGTTGCCTGGTTCTGCCCCGCGTGTTTCCAGAGAGGCAGCAATGTTTGAGGGTCTCGTCTTTGAGGACATGGCTAATATGGATTATTGCCAGTTGATGGTTGATGAGATTAGAAGGGATGTTGCCAAGTACCAAAATGGTGATACTCTTGGGAAGGCAATCATAGGCTGTGCTATAGGGTCTGTACTAATGTACCTTGACTGCCTTATCCGTGGAAAGACCGCGGAGCCTGACATGCGAGTCCCTCGCATATGTTTCATGGATCCTGCCAAGCTTTCTGATCTGGTTGATGCAGATTTGATAAAAAAAGGCAATGCAGATCCAAAGACTTGGGTGTTTGGGAAGCTTCCGGTGAGTTTTGTTTGGTTAGTGTCTTGCAGACCTTTTTTAATTTAGGTATAGCTATTTTTTGCTGTAGTGGACATGTGTACTGTAGAGTTGTCTGTTCATATTTTGTATGGTTTAGGTATGGTTTTTTAGTACTGTTGTTTCTTGTGTGGTTGAACTGAATAACTTTGTTCAACTGGCCTATTGGTAAATACTAACAAATTGGCAATGACAGCTAAAGTTTATTAGTGGTGTTGATTTTAAATCTGTTAATATCATGATTTATTTTCCCCTATGTGTTGCATTGATTGATTAACTATTTTTTCCTTTTGTTTGTAGTGGAAAACTCAAGAGGAGGTTGTTTTTTTCCGAGTGTATAAACGGCCAGTCCTGGAGATGTCGTTGTCTCAGGTTTCGAAGTTTTCATCTCTGTCCGATGAGTTGAGGGATGGCCGTGGTGTTGAGGGTGCTGGTTATGACCCCCTGGCCCTAATAATGCTAGTGCTTCACAGAGGCAGGCTTTTGGTATTGATGTTGTTTGTTCAGCATTGGAGCGCGCTAAGCACATCTTAAGTAATGTGTGTTCTGAGCTGCAAAAGGTCCCAACGACAGTCGAGCGTTTGAGCTGTATCAATGGTATCCTTCCTGAAGGTCATCAATTTAACGCTGAGGAAGCTGTTGACTACATTGAGATGGAGAGAATTTTAATTGGTGATATGCATGACGGTGCTGCTAATCTAGTTCAGAGCTCGGTTCGCCTGTTGAACAACATGAAGCGTTTCAGAACTACGCAAAACTCTCGCTGCAAGCCATATGAAGAAAGTGCAAATTTTGTTATCAAGCAGTCTGAGCAAGATGAGGCTGCTGCCACCCACAGCAGGGCTGGTGATGGTACCGAGGCTAATGTTTTTTATCACAAAACGAATGACGTTGGCTTTGAGCGCCCTGATGTTGATGTGAGTCAGTCCTCGGTGTTTGCAATTTTTACTTTGTTTGTCCTGCTGTCAGTGTTGTAGTTGAACTTCCTAATCTTCATCTATTTATTAGTAAATTTCTTTCATGCAGATTGATCAGGATGAGGCTGCTGGCACCGACAGCAGGGCCGATGATCGTACTGAGGCTAATGTTTCTGATCAGCATACGAATGATGTTGGCTTGCAGCACCCTGTTGTTGATGTGAGACAATCCTTGTTGTTTGTATGTTTTTACTATGTTGTTCTGCTGTCAGTATCGTAGTTGATCTTCATGATCTACATATGTTTATTAATTTTTCTTTTCATGCAGGAGACAAGTCATAATGTTGAGGCTGATGTTGACCGTGGAGTTAATGATCCATCCACTGATAAGTGCAAGGTTATTTTTATTTTCATTGTGTTTATTCATATTCTCTTTAATTTTCATGCGCACCAATGTGTCCTCCTTGTTCATTTTTCTATTTCACACCGATTAGAGTTTGCAAGGGGGTAGCTACCTTTTTTGTTACTGTTGTTTTAATTCCTTGTGTTTATTGTTGGTCATAATAGCATTGTTTTTTTGCGTCATTACATTTTGAATCAGGGTGCTATTGTTGGCGATGAGCCTTGTTTGCCCGTTGGTGATGTTGCTTTGAATGTTAGCAGTGGCAAGTTTGATGATGTTGCATCGAATGCTTCCAAGGTTTATTTTTCTATGCACCTCTTGGTAGTTTATTTTTTATTGTTAGTTTTGTTCATATTATTCACTTTTTCTGAATTTTTATTTTCGTCAGATTTCTGATGTTGAACGTGGTGTTGTCCTTAGTGGCGGAGATGATGCTCGTGATGCTCCATTGAGTAGTGGGCGCAATGTTGGTACCAAATTTGCTGATGAGGATGTTGGTGCTGCCAGCATACTTGATTCCAAATCGCCTGGTGTTGGTATTGATGGGAATGAGAATGTTTCTGGTTTTCAAGATTTGCCGCCGGAGATTTTGCCGCCTGGAGGTCTTGATTACGGTCATGCATTGCAAGATGCTTCTAGCGTGGAGTATGTGCCATCCGAGGATGATGATTTACTTCTGTCAATTTCTTTTGACCCCTTGACGTAGGAGGCGCTCTTGTCGTCCCAGGATTTTCTTTCTACAGACCCTGAAAGCGCAGCAATATTGGTGTCCTCTCAAGATGCCCCATCGTCAAACCCTGAAACTGGAGGCATAATGGTCTCATCACAGGAACTACCGTCGTCGTCAAACCCTGATAGTCCAGGTAAGCACTTGTAAATTGGGCGTACTTCTCAATTTTGGCATTTTGGACATGTTCTCTTGTAGTTGTTGAACTTATTATTTTTCATCATTTTTTCTGCAAGCAGAAAGTGATAATGTTGTTAAGGTTGATACATTTTTCTTCGCTGTTACGAGGTTGCGCACGAACCATGCTAAATGGTTAGTTTGGGATTTTGACCGTAACATTTTTGTCTCTTTTTTTCTCTCGTATGATTATTATTGTTGTTGCAGTAGTCTTAATTCATGTAATTTTTTGTGTTTTTCTAGTCACAAGCCGATGTTTCAACATAAAGAATGTGAGGCCAGTGTTGGTTCTATTGCTAAAGCGTTTGTCCCCACTGGCATGCTCAACTCAGACAGTGCTGATGTTGTTTTATATTCTCTACGTCAGAAGTACCGAGACACTGGCAAGTTGATAGTTCCCAGATCGGTGACGGTCAGTATTTTGCTTTTTTTGTAAATAGGATGATAACTTGTTTTGCCAATTTTCTAACTGTTGTTATTCTTTTTGTACAACAGACCAAGATCCGTGATGGAAATATTGATTCCGATGTGTTAAATTGGTTCACGAGATCAGGTGCTGATGGTTTTGATCAAGTAGGTGAACTTGGACTTTTTGTACTCATTAACTAGAACTGTCATGTTTTCTTTTCAGTTTAGGGAGGTGTGGGAATGAAGTTGATTAGCCTGCTTTTACACCTGTACTTATGAATGATCCATGCTTTTTATTAAAGATGCACTTATTGTTGCAAGAAAACTGAACTGATATGATTGTTCCTCATTTTTGGGCGGTGGATGTAACTTCATTATGATTATGTGATTTTTTGTTTGTACTTCTGAATTTTAATTTCCATATTTTATTTTATTGATTGGAGGCTGAATTTTTCATTTCATTATGACTTTGGTAAATTCATTTTTCCTCTGCGATTTTTTTCCAGCTTCTTTTCCCTACATTTGATCTGCCGTCATTTGTGCCTACCATGAAGCCTAGCGAAGAATCTGGGCATTGGTGCTTGGTTGTTCTGAATTTGAGGTTCCGTCATTTCGAGTGTCTTGATTCACTCTGTGATCAAAGCTAGGGTGATGCACTTAGATTCTTAAGGAATATGACAGATAATATAAAGAAGCTTTGGAGGGAGTCCAGTGTAGACAGGGCCAAACCATTCTCACCAGTGCATATTGATGGTTTCTCTTGTGAGTTTGTGCCGGTGCCTCAGCAGTAAAACACGTGAGTATCTGTTTTTTAATGATTTTTGGTGGTTCTTTTTCTTGCTGGATGGATGTTGTTCCTGTATTTTTTGGATTTTGTGTTGTACCATTTTTTTGTTTGTTCCTTTGTTCTACATGCATGATTGTGGATTCTTTATGCTACAAAACTGCAAGACTTATTATTGCCGGGAGGATGGTGTAATTGAAATGGTCGATTACAGCCATGAAGACATTCTGGACATTAGGAAGACTTTGCTGTACACCTGCGCAGCTAGCGATGTGTTTGATGTTGACTTCAGGGGTTTGTTTGGCATCGAACCCTGTACGTGTGCATGGACTTTAGTATTTTTCTACAGTTTGTACTTCTCTGTTCAGTACTGTCATGAAATATGTATTTGAACTTATGCTTTGTGTGGACTCTTTTTTTTAATTTTTTTTAGGTGAGTGGTTGGATCTTGGTGAGCACGACTACAGGTTCTTTGGTAGCCAGTTCTCGAAGCTCGAGCGCGTAGCTATTGATCTTAGCCAGGGGCATTCTCCAGAAAAGACAAGATCTCGTGTTATGAAGGGGCGGTTGGGAGCTCTGAGAAGTTCTACAGCTGCTTGTGCAGAGAGCCCTACTACACCCAAGAATCCCATTGTCGAATTGATAAACAGCGATGATGATGTGTTTGACAAGATTACTGGCATTGGAAGAGTCACGAGGAGTGCTGCTGCCAAAGGTTTATCTCCCCTTGCTGGAATAGTGGCTCGTAGAGCTGGTGGTGCTAGGAAAGATCCTGCTTTGGAATCTGGAAACGTTGTAAGCATGAAGCGTGCGCCCAGAGCTCCTATAAAGTTTTGCTCCCATGTGCAGCAGCTTCACCCTCATAAATTCCCTCACCTGGACAAGGCTCGCAGGTTGTATAAGTTGTTGCTTAGTGATGAATGGCGTGAGAAGTATGCCGAGTGAGTATCTCTCATTATTTTTCCTCCTCTTTTTCTTTTGTTTGTTTGTAACTGCTAGGTAAATATGACCTTAACTGTTCCTTTTTATACAACTCGAACTGCTGCTGAATGCCTTATCTTGCTTCTCCTTCTTTTTTGTTATTGTGTGTGCTGCAGGAATACATTCTCAATGATACCCCCAGCCTGATGGAAACGTAACTGACTTCACTGGGAATCGCATCTGGGAAGTTTTTTCACCTGGGCAAATGATGGAGGGTGATGTAATGGACTTCCTCATTGATGACTGGAAGCAAGATCCTGATAGAAATGTTGATTTCGCATCTGGGAAAAGGATATTGCTGAGTCCATATTTCATCTCAGTAATCAATCAGATTGGTTTCTTTCTGTTGAACAAGACTTCTTATTTTTTTTACAAGTTTTAATAATACTTTTGCTTGCTGATCCTTTACCGCTGTCTAATTTCTATTTTGGCTTTTTTGCAGGTTGTGCTTGACTGTTCGTTTTACGAGGATGAAAATAAAGTGTTTAATGTGGAGAGTGCAGCGAGAGATTTCAAGAGCTATGTTAAAGCTAATGAAGACTTGCTCAGCGCTGACCTTGTTAGATCTACTAGCTGATTTTTGGTTTTTATTTGTTTGTTGTGATGCTGGTTTTTACTTTGAATATCTAACATCTCTTTTTTGGTCATTTCTTTTTGAAAATGTTAACGCCCACACGTGTGGGCATTTGCACATCGCCTGCATGCCTCCATCACCACTCATTTTGCCACGTATGAATAGATGACATCAGCAGATTTTTTTTTTGGGTTTTCGGCTTAAAAATGTTGTATGTCCTAAATAAAAAAGTGAACTAAAAATCCGTTTTCACCATTAAATCCGTCTCGACGAGATCTTCAAAACTAGACCCCATGTTGATATGTTTCGACGAATTTTTTTTTGCCAGAAGTTGCCACGATGTTTACACTGTAGTTGCCATAGGGCTTAAACTAAAGTTGCCATGTGGCAATTTTAGTTTGTAGATCATGGCAATTTTAGTATTTTAATGATGGCAACTCCAGTACTTTGACCATGAAAATTATTTCTTGTATGAACCATGGCAATTTTACGTGCATGTATCATGGCAATTTTAGTTTATGGTTCATGGCAAGTCTAGTTTCTTAATTCCCTGTTTTATAAATGTCAAAATTTACTTTTAAATGTAGAAGAAAATAGCTAACACATATCATGGCAACTTCAGTGTAAACATCATGGCAATTCATATGCAATAGACATGGCAACTTTTAATCCAATTTTTTTTTCATCAAAACATATCAACATGGGATCTAGTTTCGAAGATCTCATCACGAGGGATTTAATGGTGAAAACGGATTTTCAATCGGATTTTTCGTTTAAGAGATAAAACATTTTAAAAACTGAAAATCCAAAAAGATTCCTGCATGCATGCATGCAATGACGTGGCAATCTGTTTACATTAGAGACGTGTGGTGCGTCTCCCTTCCTGCCACAAGTGTGGCAGTTAGCGCGACCCTTTCTTTTTAGATCATGATGCCTCTATTCAAGCCTATGGTATTATCAAAGGATAGGAAAGTGAACCACTATTCCTTATATGTCATGAATTGGTACCAAAGTAGCGTTGACATCCTTGACTCCTTACCTTATCCGAAGAACCACCGTCCTTCAAAGAACACCTATCACAAAGACTGCGAGAAGATTGTGAGTGGCATTTATTATCTGTACTGGATTAATTTTTCTGCATCCTTGTTTCTGCTTTTTTTCTGAGACCTAAAACTTTGTGGGTTGTTTTGTTTTTTTACAGATTTCTAGAATGGTCAAAGTAATGAAGGTTGTGTATGGTGATGCTCAGTACAATGCGAGCAAGCAGCCCAATTGGGAGGTGTTTGCAAAGAAACCAACGTTTTTCAAGGTTCTAGTCCAAGGGGAAAATGAATGTGGCTTCTCCAAACTGTCCCTGAATGTTGTGCCTTGCCGGCGCTCTTTCCAGGTTGAGCCTTGGCAGCTTCATCGTCAGTTTCAGTTTCCTCTCCTCCGACAATGTCATCTTCGTTGTCTGCGTCTGATTGGCCATCATTCTCATCAAACGCTTCTTCTTCATCGTCTTCATTTGATTGCTTGGATCTCCAAACCTTGCCCTATTTATGTTCAACTCCACTCACCTCCTTGCCCACTTTGCACGTGCGGGCATTATGTCCGTCAGTTCCGCCACACTTGCGGCAAGTGTAGCTGTTACGTGTGTTGTCTCCATTGGTAGAAAGCTGGGTGGCTCCAATCTGGTTGTTCTTGTTGACAGTGGCATCTGTGCGGAGTGGGCATGTGCGGTAGTTATGGTTGCTCACGATGTTGCAGAAACCGCATGCCCTTACCCCGAGGGGTTTGCCGTCTAGGCCAAATTCCACGCGCTTGATGGGTCGTGGCGGCTTTTTGGCTGCTGCTTTTGCAGCTTTAGCTGCTTGCGTCTTGCTCTTCCTCCCCTTTGTGTTTGAGAATATTGGGGGTTTAATCACCCTTTCCTGCTGCTGCTGGTAGGATGTGCTATTGTCATGTCGTTCGCCTATAGCACCATCAAGCTCATGATCTTGCATGTGAGTTTGTCGGCGCTCTTGAGTGTGCACATGGGCAAGCTTCGGTTGCTGCTGCTCTTCTTCCTCGTTCTCAAACGGGTCAATAGATCCCAGATGGTTCATCTCGGATAACATTGTAGCAATATCCTGGTCAATGGCTTCATTGTCCGTGACACCTCCATTTTCAACAGAATGCATGGCATCGAGTTCTTTCTCAAGTTTGTCCATAACGACCCGCGACCTTGCCATTTGCTCTTGGCTTCTCAAGCTTTTTCTGTGCACCCTCATGTTCAGCGTCAGCAGTGATCTTTCAATGCAGTATTGGAATGCCTTGTTTGACGCTACTGTCCTCAAGTCATTTCTGTCAAATGTTGGCTGGATGTTCGGGCGTTTGGTGTATCTCCTGAGTATGTATTTCTCTGGAACACTGGTAGCCTCAATTGTCTACATCATGCACAGGACATGCATGTAGAAAAGACTTGTATTTGTTTTTGGAAGAGGTGCATGTTTTTTGTCATTTCGTTCGAACAAAAACTTCGCAAAAAAAGTAGTACAGTATGTAACATCTTTTTTGTACTCCTCACCTGTGTGGTCCCATAGCCTGCACTCGCACTCATACGTTTCTCCCACGGGGTCTGCCACCACCTGGAACGCGTGCTGAGCCCACACAGATAGTTTTTGCGGGTGGTTGTAGCGCACTAGGTACTTTGTGGGCTCTTCCGTCTCTGTCGCCATGAAGAGTGTGCTCAGTTTCAGCCTATCTCTGATCTCGCTGTACACAGCTTGTGTGTACAGCTTTGCCATCTGGGTGTCAAACCCATAGTAGGTCAGCGTGTTTTGTTCCTTCTGCAGATGCAAGAATGATGATCATATTGTTAGTTTTCTCAAAGGAAAAACTTCTAATAAAGTTTTTACTTTAGTAAGCATGTTATTTTTATGTCTTACGACAAGTGATAGAGATATACCCGGTTACCCATTGTCTCCTGGTTCTCTGTCTGCCTCCTGGTTTTGACGCATGAGTTTACCTGACTGACAAACCTGTGTAGGTTATGTCTCTCATTTACGTAGTTCTTCTTGAGCACATAGTTCATGCTCTCACTTTGTTGTGTGGATGACATTTTGGCACAGAAAATTTCTTTGAAGTAGGCCGATATCCACTTCTCACGCTCGTTCCACATGCCCACCATTGTGGCATCATCGTGGAGGTTGTACTTATCCATGAGTCTTTTCCAGGCATCCTCAAACTCAGTTGGCATGAGGGGCCAGTTGAGAATTGATGTGAATTCATATTTAAGGTCCCCGTGAAGGAAATATAGGTACGCAAGGTGTTCCCTGTACTTCTTCATAATGTGCCAGTGGCATAGCTTATGTACTGTGTTCTTGAAAACATCTGCGATCGCCAAAGCCATTGCCGGGCACTGGTCTGGTAATGAGAAAATAGACTCTGAGTGGTCAGCAGAGATTGTTGTGCATATATACCAATAGAACTGACACACCTTTTTTTGTGTTACTTTACTTTTCTTTTTTGGAAGGGGGTGGTGGTTGGGGTGGTTTTAGCGGTTGTACCTGTGAGGATGCATGTAGGAGCCTTCCTTCTCATGCACCTTAAAAATGTCTTGAACACCCACTTGAATGATTCTGCATCTTCATCTCTTACCAGGGCAAAACCAAAGAATGTAGTCTGTAAGTGGTTGTTAGTTCCGAAAAACACCCCAAGTGGCATATGGTACTTGTTGGTCTTATATGTTGTGTCAAACATTACGCAGTCCCCGAAGTCCTGGTACGCCCCTCGGCAGCTTGCGCTCGCCCAGAATATGTTCTTAACTCTGTCGGACTCATCGAGTTGCATGTCACAGAAAAATTCCCTGTTTATAGATTTCATCTCCCTAAAGAAGTTGACAGTCTTTAGGACATCGTCCACATCATCAATCCTTGAATTCTTTGCTTTCCTGCATATCAAAAGTTCATTGAAAATGCATGTTGAAATGGCGCCAGGTCATGCGTTGTGTGATATGTTTGTACTGATAGATGAAAAAAGACAGAGGCGGTTTATGGGAGGAGAACAATTTTGTACTTACAGGTTAATCAGGTCTTTGGCATTCATTTCGAGGAAGTAGCTACCAGGGTCGTCACTGCCCAGTATGCTCATGATTTGCGCGTGTTCAACGCCTTTGAACTGCAGGTACTTTACGTACTCCAAGATTGTTTTGTCAAAGTTTTTGTGGGAATGCAAGAAGACAAGCATTTCTGCGGTGAGCTGTAGCCTATGGTTGTGTTCCCAGACTATCTCTTTTACGACAAATGTTCCATCCTTTTCCTTCTTCAGCCTCATTTTAGCCCCATAGTTAGTTCTGGCTGTCGTCTTGTTACGCTGTCTATTTGCTTCGGACACCTTTGATTCATAAACTCCATGGCACGTGCAATAAAGGTAGGCTCTGGTCTTACACTTGGGGCCTTCCCTGATAGCAAAACCAGCGTGCTTTGCATATACGTTGTAGAAGTTCTTAGTTTCTTCGAAAGTTTCAAACCTCATCTCTAGCCTTGGTAGAACATAAGCTTCAATATCAGGTGGCTACACACAACAGTGACCAAACAAAGATGTTAGATGGGGTGGACACAGCACCATGGTATGGACTATGCTTATGTTTTTTTTCTATAATGGATACTTACATGTGTATAGCTCTGCGCTGCCTCGGGTGTTTGTTGTTCTCCCTGGTTTATGGGCGCCGGTGGTGTAACCCTTGGCACATGCAGCAATGCATCTCTTGGAGGGAGCAACGTTGATGAAGATCTCCGTCTCTCGTTGTACGGCTGTCTCCCATCAGATTCATTGTGAAGTTGCTCCTGTCTATATGGCTCATATCTTGTACCTTTGAACCTGCTAGATTGGCCAAAATTTATGTCTTTTTGCCGTGGTCTTCCCGTCGCAACTGCTCTTGCAGCATGGATGATTGATGTTGACGGAGGGACTGGTGGAAGCCTTGTTGCCACCCATCCACGACTTCTTGTCCTTGGCTTTTTGCATGTGTTGGGGAAGGATAACATTTGTTGTTGGTGATATTGTTCGCCTTGTTGCGACCCAGCAGCTGCAAAGCTTGCATTCCCAGATATTGGTGTTTGCTGTATAGAAGAACCTATCCATGCTTCTGATGTTTGCGGTGTATCTTCAAATCTGCCTGTACTGTTACCCAACCAGGTGGTGCCCCATATCTGTCCGGATCATGAAATTCTTGTTGCGTGCGCCCCCTTGCATGCTTCTGCAAACAACATTCAACAGGTTTGAGATTAATCTGGTTCATTCTTAGTCGAGCTGATGAACGTTGTTGTTCAAACACGGATGTACTGATATAATGTTTCTTCTACAACTTATGCAACTACAGTAGAACTACTCCTAGGTTATGTATCATCGAATTTACTGTGTAACTGTGGCACTCTCTTATCACTATCTACTTGGACTGACGCACATGTTTTAAGTTTTTTTACTTGAACTAAAGATAGCATATTAGATGCACTGACAGTAACCTCGACATCCTAATCGTGCATCAATGCATCTACATTACAAGTACTGCCAGTTTATGTATCACTGAACTTACTGTGTACCAATTTTATATTATTATTTTAAGTAATAGTTTTGTTAATCGTTTGAACTGACGCAACTACATGACTTGTACTCTTAGAGATAGCAACATACAACTTTTCAGTGGTAGCTGAACCTTTGTCACTATCTACCTGGACTGTCGCATATGTTTAAGTTTTTTTAGTTGAACTGAAGATAACATATTAGATGCACTAACAGTAACCTCGACATTTGTAATCGCGCATCAATGCATCTACATAACAAGTACTGCTAGCTTATGTATCACTGAACTTACTGTGTAGCAATTTAATATTTTTTTCGGTAACAGTGTTGTTACTCATTCGAACTGATGCAATTAGATGACTTGTACTCTTAGAGATAGCAACATACAACTTTTCAGTGGTAGCTGAACCTTTTGTCACTATCTACTTGGACTGACGCATATGTTTTTAATTTTTTTTACTTGAACTGAAGATAGCATATTAGATGCACGGACAGTAACCTCGACATGCTAATTGCGCATCAAGTGGCAGGGGTGTAAACGAACTGATGCAAGCATTTGCAATGTACTGATGCAGCGCAGATGCATCACACAATTTTTTACTCATGAACCCAATAGTGTAACATGTAGGTAGAGCATAGCAGCACAGATAAACTGATGAACTGATAAATTGACAGAAACATGGTACCTATCTTCATTCAAACCCAGATCTCAAAAACTTTGGTGTTGCTAGTAATGTGTGTGGGAAGAATTCATCACCTGCATCTTGTTGCATGTGACTCCATCTTCGTTTCGTTGGCGGCGTATTGGCAAGAACTTGGGAGGTGGAGCCATTGTTGTTGGGGAGACGACCGTGCTTGTGGTGGAGCTCTGTCGACGAGGTCCATCGAGGGGCGGAGGCAGGAGGCGTGGATCACGGCCCAGGCGAATCTCCGGCGCACGGCGGTGGGAAGGCGCGCGGGGAAGCTCCTGCACCAGGCGGCGGGTAGGCAAGCGGAGAGGCTCTGGCGCCCGGCCGCGGGGAAGCACGCGGGGAGGCTCCGCCGCCCGGCGGTGGGGAGGTGCGCGGGGATGCTCCGGCGCCGGACGAGGCGACTGATGGTGGCGGTGGTCGGGCCGGCGGCATGGCTAGATGGCGGCGCGTCGGCGGGTCATGGCGCCGCGGGCTCCCTCGCTCTGGCTGCCGCCGTCGCTCGCTCGCCCGCCACGGCTGCCTCCGGAGGGAGGAAGTGGGTCGGATTGGGGCTGGGTCGGTTGTTGACGCGTCGCGCCTTATAGGGGGCAAGGGTAACAGAATAAT
>NC_041385.1:173525416-173542997 GCF_002162155.2 Triticum dicoccoides
TATTCTGATCACGGGATGAGAATAATATTCTGATCACAACCTGACCTGCCCCGCCAATAGTACGTTGAACTTCCCTGTGAACTAGGTTGAACTTCTGCCAACATTATCTAAATGGGGCTTGTGATATACCATTGGAAAGCTATGGATACCAGTATCATGTCCCAACTTAAATTTTTGGCAAAATGTAAGCGGTTTAAGAGCAGTTTTGAAAACCGTTTTTCTTCACACAAAAAACGTGAATCGTATTTTCGATCGCATTTCTAAACCGTTTATCGGAATGAGGCATATAATATGGTGTTGGAAAGCTGCTACAAAACCGCTACTTCCACATGTTGAAAGTTTTCTCTAATTCTCTATGGTTAAAGAGTAATTTGAAAAAACATAAAATTTCACAAACCGAACAATCGAGTTCGTATTTTCAACGCCATTTCTAAAAGGCTAATCCAATTGAGGCATATGATACGGAGTTGGAAAGCTTATGAAAATGCGCTACTCTTTCATTTTGAAAGTTTTTTCTAATTTTCAACGGTTTAAGAGTAATTTAGAAAACAGTACAAGTCCTACCGAGTTCGTATTTTTGAGCTAATTTTTTAACCGTGCGTCCGAATGCAACAAAAGATATGGCGTTAGAAAGTTTGAACAAATGCAAAACTTTGTGGTATGTATTATTTCTCCCAATTCTTTACGGTTTTAAGTCAGTTTCGAAAATTGTGAAAAACGTATTTTTGCCGTATTTTATACAAACTTTATCGGAATGGCGCAAATAATAGACCGTTCAAAAGCTACGGAAAATACGGAACTTTTTCATATTGATAGTTTTCTCTTATTTCCAACCGTTTTCAAGTAAATTTCAAAAACGGCGAGATCATTCGTTCTGCCTTTATCGCGAAACAGATTCGTCAAAATGCATCGCGTGAAGTACCTGAACTTCTTGGTATGAAACCTTGAACTTCACTCTGTTTTTCACGTGCTTTTTTTTTGCCCGTGGCTCTCCATCCACGCACCGGAATACTCACCGGAATTGAGCAAGTGATATACCGATGGAAAGCTGCTGTAGACACGCAACTTTCCCGTGTTGATCACTTTTTCATACTCGCAACAGTTTTAAAACATTTTCATGTGAAATTCATTCAGTGTAGTAGTTGAACTTCCTGTTGTTTTCAGTTGAACTTCTGTGACGTATTTTCGCTTGTAATTTTTTCATCCATTCGTTAGTGTCACACAAATGATATTCTTTTTGTATAAATCTCTCTCACAATAATTTTTTTAAGTTTCTCCGACGAAGAACTGGAACTTATAACAACAAAACTTTTAGCCTTTGCTTTTTTATTCTTTTTTAATACAAAGTGCACACTGTGTAGTACATGAACTTCTGGCAGTTATCAACCTGATCTTCTCTCGGTTACGTGAAAATATTTGAGTTTTTTTTATGAATTTTTAATCTGATTTTCTTAATATTTTTAATAAATTTTGAAGCGCTCTATTTTTAATAGTTGAACTTCTTGTTATTTTATTTTTGAACTTCTTATTTCCATTCTTTAATAACGAGTAAAATCTGAGTTTTCTATAATCATCAAACTTCTCCATCTTTTTAATATGGACTTCCTGGTTTTATTCTTAATATTTTTTTATGAAATTTTGAAGCGCTCTATTTGTAGAAGTTTAACTTCTTGTAATTTTATTTTAAACTTCTTGTTTCAATTTTTTTAATAACAAGGAAAATCTGAGTTTTTTATAATCATTGAACTTCTCAATCTTTTTAATATGGACTTCCTTATTTTATATCTTAATACTTTTTAATGAAAAAAATATTTTAAGACACCAAAAAAAATATTTCTGTGTGTTTTTGCATTGGTTTGCACATCAAACCGCGTCATCTTTAGAAATTGAACTTCTCCTTTTTTTGTTTTTTCAACAATGTTTAGCACGTCAAACCGCGTCATCTTTAGAAATTGATCTTCTCCTTTCTTTTTGTTTTCTTTCAACATTGGTTTGCACGTCAAACCGTGTTATCTTTAGAAATTGAACTTCTCCTTTTTTTGTTTTCTTTCAACATTGTTTACATGTTGAATCGCGTCATCTTTAGAAATTGAACTTCTCCCTTTTCTTTTTGTTTTCTTGCATGTTTAAATTTATTTTGAACTTGCTGAGATAACACACTTGGCCTTCTTGAACACAACATTTTAACCTTCGCAAAACATAAATTGAAGCCATAGTTTTGACCTACTGAGCATGTACAATTTTCTCCACTTTTTCAAGAATAAACACTGAATCGCCCCGTTAGTTTGACATGAACTTCTGTTGCACATTTTCAAATCGTCAGTTTGATTCTTCTTTTTCAAAAGCACATTGAGCTTTTTATTATGTTTTGTGGCAAGTAGCACGATCATTTTTTTGTTCCTGTAGAAAAGCATTTGTGTTCATTCTGCCAGTAGTTTTTCACTCGACCTGCCATGAACATTTTGTTCGACCTACACATGGCGCAATCCAGGGGGAGCAAAAAATCAACATGTGTCGGGACGGCTCGAAAGCATGCCCGGAGGATTGATGTTGCATCTGCCACACTGGGCAGCGTCGTTTCGACCTGTTGAACACCAACCGAAGGAGGAACCTCCCGTTGCCACTCAGTTGCTGCTGGATGTGCCACCTAACTATAAGTCAAGTTCAAAGACGATGGCAAACACGATGTTGTTTTGCCTCTATTTTTTTAACATGTAATTGAAGGTCGGAGTCTCGCACTAAAATATCGAACTGCGCAATTATTTAAATTTGAACTTCTAGGTATTTTTGAAATGAGGGGAAATAGGTTTTTATATTTGGTTTCTTCCTTTCTATAATTTGGACTTTTTTTATTTCCTTTAGTAACGAAAAAATCGTACTTTTGTAATAAATATTGAACCGGTCCATTATTTAAGATTGAACTTCTATATTTTTTTAATAACGATGAAAATCCTTTTTTATGAATTTTGAACTGCTCTATTTTTAAAATTTGAACTTCTTGTTTTTCTTTTTAGATTGGTGAAATATCCACTTCAAAGTGCTATGTTATTTCTGAACTACTCTATTTTTATTTTTATTTTGTTTAGAAATGGTGAAATATCCGCTTGAATATTTATTTTTCCTTTTAAAATTGAACCTCTAGGTTTATTATTTAGTAACAGGGAAAATCTTTTTAGTTTTTAATAAACATCGAACCGCTTTTCTTATTTTCATTTGAACTTCTAGATTTTTTTAAAAGGGGGAAAACATTCTTAGAAATTCTAACTACTCTATAGTAGTTAAACAACTCTGTTTATTTAATTTGAAGTTATTGGTTTTGTAATAAACATCGACCTTCTATGTTATTCAAATTTGAACTTCTAAGTTTTTTTCGAAACAAGGAACCCCTTATTTGTAAACATTTTGATTTTTTTCCTTTCTTTTTAATTTGTACTTCTTTTTGGGTTTTCGAACGACATATTTTTTTGGATATGTGCATATGTTCAAAAAACAAGATTTTTTTTACATGAGTTTGAGGGAGGCCAATACAAAGACATATTTTACATTATGTTCTCCTGAACTTCCAACTGATTTGTTCTTTTAAACTCCATTCCTTCCTCGTTTTCACTGTTTGAACTTTGCTACAATTTATTTATGAGAACTTCACTAAAATGATAAAAATAGGAGAACATTTTTGTGAAGTAATAAACGTCTCATGTTGTTCATATACGAATTTCTCGTGTTTTATAATTAAATTACCAAGTTCTTTAAAGGTTTCTATTTTGACGCATAGCAAATTATTTGTTGCTTTTTATATAGTGGACCGAACATAGTTTAGTAACTGAACTTCAATGTTTTTTCAAACATCATGGCACCTATGTTTACAAAAGTTCGTACTCATATATTTGAACTTGTGTATGAATACAAAACGAATACATGAAGTGGTTAAAGCCATAAACAGGTTGGCTTAGAAGTGTGGGGGTGCATAGAAGAAAGCTTTATTTTTGAGAGAAAACAGTTGTAGCCTACATGGAGCTTTCCCCTAGCCGTGAACACTAGCCTGAAACTGACCACACGCACGAAGAAAATGATCAGAGAATTAAAGCCATAGCCTGAAGATGAAAGTTCAGAGGAAAATGCCATCGTTTTTCTCATTCTCTATCGGTAGAAGTACAAATGCACATGTAGATGAAGTGACAAGTCTAATTATTCCCGTAGCCTTCATGGCCCGTCACGGAGTTCCGGCGGACGCATTCCAGTAAATGGTAGTGGGAGGAGCTGCGGGAAAAGCCGAGCGGCAAGCAGCCGGCGTCTCGTGAAGGAACTACGCGAGCAAGAAGACGATGAGGCATTGCGCGCGCAGACAACGTTGGACTCCAGGACAGCCGCAGCTGGACGGTGCGCGGGCCGCACCAGCGCACTGGCCGCACCGGCGCTAGATGCTGCACCGGCCAAAGCTCGGGAGGACGGGGGTCGCGCGGGATTGATGCACCAACATGGATTGAGGCTGGCAGGACGCCATTGGCGCAACACTGATCTCACTCGACGGACGCATGGGAGGGGGACGCTCGCCATTGTCGGGAGGAGTCTCGAGGAAGGAAGATGCCATACAGTTGGAAGTCCAAGAAAGAGGCGCCATGTCGGGCATGTGCAAGACGAAGGGAACGACGCAAGGTGGTTCAGCGGCTCCCAGCGGACAGCGGCGGAGACAACAACTCAATCTAGCCATGCCGCTGGCCCGACCACCGCCAACATCGGTCGCCTCGTCTGGCGCCGGAGCATCCCCGCGCACCTCCCCACCGCCGGGCGGCGGAGGCTCCCCGCGTGCTTCCTCGCCGCCGGGCGCCAGAGCCTCCCCGCACGCCTCCCTCTGTCTGGTGCAGGAGCCTCTCCGCTCGCCTACCCGCCACCTGGTGCAGGAGCTTCCACACGCGCCTTCCCACCGCCGTGCACCGGAGATTCGCCTAGGCCGTGATCCACGCCTCCTGCCTCTGCCCCTCGATGGATATCGTCGACAGAGCTCCACCACAAGCACGGTCGTCTCCCCAACAATAATGGCTCCACCTCCCAAGTTCTTGCAAATACGCCGCCAACGAAACGAAGATGGAGTCACATGCAACAAGATGCAGGTGATGAATTCTTCCCACACACATTACTAGCAACACCAAAGTTTTTGAGATCTGGGTTTGAATGAAGATAGGTACCATGTTTCTGTCAATTTATCAGTTCATCAGTTTATCTGTGCTGGTATGCTCTGCCTACATTTTAAACTATTGGGTTCATGAGTACAAAATTGTGTGATGCATCTGTGCTGCATCAGTACATTGCAAATGCTTGCATCAGTTCGTTTACACCCTTGCCACTTGATGCGCAATTAGCATGTCGAGGTTACTGTCAGTGCATCTAATATGCTATCTTCAGTTCAAGTAAAAAAAACTTAAAAACATATGCGTCAGTCCAAGTAGATAGTGACAAAAGGTTCATCTACCACTGAAAAGTTGTATGTTGCTATCTCTAAGAGTACAAGTCATGTAATTGCATCAGTTCGAATGAGTAACAAAACTGTTACCGAAAAAAATTATAAAATTGCTACACAGTAAGTTCAGTGATACATAAGCTAGCAGTACTTGTAATGTAGATGCACTGATGCGCGATTACAAATGTCGAGGTTACTGTCAGTGCATCCAATATGTTATCTTCAGTTCAACTAAAAAAAACTTAAACATATGCAACAGTCCAGGTAGATAGTGACAAAGGTTCAGCTACCACTGAAAAGTTGTATGCTGCTATCTCTAAGAGTACAAGTCATGTAGTTGTGTCAGTTCAAACGATTAACAAAACTGTTACTGAAAATAATAATATAAAATTGGTACACAGTAAGTTCAGTGATACATAAACTGGCAGTACTTGTAATGTAGATGCATTGATGCACGATTAGGATGTCGAGGTTACTGTCAGTGCATCTAATATGATATCTTCAGTTCAAGTAAAAAAACTTAAAACATATGCGTCAGTCCAAGTAGATAGTGATAAGAGAGTGCCACAGTTACACAGTAAGTTCGATGATACATAACCTAGGAGTACTTCTACTGTAGTTGCATAAGTTGTACAAGAAACAATATATCAGTACATCCGTGTTTGAACAACAACCTTTATCAGTTCGACTAAGAACGAACCAGATTAATCTCAAAACTATTGAATGTTGTTTGCAGAAGCATGCAAGGGGGCGCACGCAGCAAGAATTTCATGAGCCGGATAGATATGGGGCACCACCTGGTTGGGTAACACCAGAAATATCGCCTGGATATTTCAACAGTACAGGCAGATTTGAAGATACACCGCAAACATCAGAAGCATGGACAGGTTCTTCTATACAGCAAATACCAATATCTGGGAATGCAAGCTTTGCAGCTGCTGGGTTGCAACAAGGCCAACAATATCACCAACAACAAATGTTATCCTTCCCCAACACATGCAAAAAGCTAAGGACAGGAAGCCGTGGATGGGTTGCAACAAGGCTTCCACCAGTCGCTCCGTCAACATCAATCATCCGTGTTGCAAGAGCAATTGCGACGGGAAGACCACGGCAAAAAGACATAAATTTTGGCCAATATAGCAGGTTCAAAGGTACAAGATATGAGCCATATAGACAGGAGCAACCTCACAATGAATCTGAGGGGAGACAGCCGTACAATGAGAGACGGAGATCTTCATCAACGTTGCTCCCTCCAAGAGATGCATTGCTGCATGTGCCAAGGGTTACACCACCGGCGCCCATAAACCAGGGAGAACGACAAACACCCGAGGCAGCGCAGAGCTATACACATGTAAGTATCCATTATAGAAAAAAAACATAAGCACAGTCCATACCATGGTGCTGTGTCCACCCCATCTAACATCTTTGTTTGGTCACTGTTGTGTGCAGCCACCTGATATTGAAGCTTATGTTCTACCAAGGCTAGAGATGAGGTTTGAAACTTTCGAAGAAACTAAGAACTTATACAACGTATATGCAAAGCACGCTAGTTTTGCTATCAGGGAAGGCCCCAAGTGTAAGACCAGAGCCTACCTTTATTGCACGTGCCATGGAGTTTATGAATCAAAGGTGTCTGAAGCAAATAGACAACATAACAAGACGACAGCCAGAACTAACTGTGGGGCTAAAATGAGGCTGAAGAATGAAAAGGATGGAACATTTGTCGTAAAAGAGATAGTCTGGGAACACAACCACAGGCTACAGCTCACCGCAGAAATGCTTGTCTTCTTGCACTCCCACAAAAACTTTGACAAAACAATCTTGGAGTACGTCAAGTACCTGCAGTTCAAAGGCGTTGAACACGCGCAAATCATGAGCATACTGGGCGGTGACGACCCTGGTAGCTACTTCCTCGAAATGAATGCCAAAGACCTGATTAACCTGTAAGTACAAAATTGTTCTCCTCCCATAAACCGCCTCTGTCTTTTTTCATCTGTCAGTACAAACATATCACGCAACGCATGACCTAGCGCCAGTTCAACATGCATTTTTCAATGAACTTTTGATATGCAGGAAAGCAAAGAATTCAAGGATTGATGATGTGGACGATGTCCTAAAGACTGTAAACTTCTTTAGGGAGATGAAAGCTATAAACAGGGAATTTTTCTGTGACATGCAACTCGATGAGTCCGACAGAGTTAAGAACATATTCTGGGCGAACGCAAGCTGCCGAGGGGCATACCAGGACTTCGGGCACTGCGTAATGTTTGACACAACATATAAGACCAACAAGTACCATATGCCACTTGGGGTGTTTGTCGGAACTAACAACCACTTACAGACTACATTCTTTGGTTTTGCCCTGGTAAGAGATGAAGATGCAGAATCATTCAAGTGGCTGTTTAAGACATTTTTAAGGTGCATGAGAAGGAAGGCTCCTACATGCATCCTCACAGGTACAACCGCTAAAACCACCCCCAACCACCACCACCCTTCCAAAAAAGAAAAGTAGAGTAACACAAAAAAAGGTGTGTCAGTTCTATTGGTATATATGCACATCAATCTCTGCTGACCACTCAGAGTCTATTTTCTCATTACCAGACCAGTGCCCGACAATGGCTTTGGCGATCGCAGATGTTTTCAAGAACACGGTACATAAGCTATGCCGCTGGCACATTATGAAGAAGTATAGGGAACACCTTGCATACCTGTATTTCCTGCACGAGGACCTTAAAGATGAATTCACATCAATTCTTAACTGGCCCCTCATGCCAACTGAGTTTGAGGGTGCCTGGAAAAGACTCATGGATAAGTACAACCTCCATGAAGATGCCACAATGGTGGGCATGTGGAACGAGCATGAGAAGTGGATATCAGCCTACTTCAAAGAAATTTTCTGCGCCAAAATGACATCCACACAGCAAAGTGAGAGCATGAACTATGTGCTCAAGAAGAACTACGTAAATGAGAGACACAACCTACACAGGTTTGTCAGTCAGGTAAACTCATGCGTCAAAACCAGGAGGTAGACAGAGAACTAGGAGACAATGGGTAACCGGGTATATCTCTATCACTTGTCGTAAGACATAAAAATAACATGCTTACTAAAGTAAAAACTTTATTAGAAGTTTTCCCTGTGAGAAAACTAACAATATGATCATCATTCTTGCATCTGCAGAAGGAACAAAACACGCTGACCTACTATGGGTTTGACACCCAGATGGCAAAGCTGTACACACGAGCTGTGTACAGCGAGATCAGAGATAGGCTGAAACTGAGCACGCTCTTCACGGCGACAGAGACGGAAGAGCCCACAAAGTACCTAGTGCGCTACAACCACCCGCAAAAACTGTCTGTGTGGGCTCGGCACGCGTTCCAGGTGGTGGCAGACCCCGTGGGAGAAACATATGAGTGCGAGTGCAGGCTATGGGACCACACAGGTGAGGAGTACAAAAAAGATGTTACATACTGTACTACTTTTTTTGCAAAGTTTTTGTTCAAACGAAATGACAAAAAACATGCACCTCTTCCAAAAACAAATACAGGTCTTTTCTACGTGCATGTCCTGTGCATGATGCAGACAATTAAGGCTACCAGCGTTCCAGAGAAATACATACTCAGGAGATACACCAAACGCCCGAACATGCAGCCAACATTTGACAGAAATGACGTGAGGACAGTGGCGTCAAACAAGGCATCCCAATACTGCATTGAAAGGTCACTGCTGACACTGAACATGAGGGTGCACAGAAAAAGCTTGAGAAGCCAAGAGCAAATGGCAAGGTCGCGGGTCGTTATGGACAAACTTGAGAAAGAACTCGACGCCATGCATTCTGTTGAAAATGGAGGTGTCGCGGACAATGAAGCCATTGACCAGGATATTGCTACAATGTTATCTGAGATGAACCATCTGGGATCTATTGACCCGTTTGAGAACGAGGAAGAAGAGCAGCAGCAACCGGAGCTTACCCATGTGCACACTCAAGAGCGCCGACAAACTCACATGCAAGATCATGAGCTTGATGGTGCTGTAGGCGAACGACATGACAATAGCACATCCTACCAGCAGCAGCAGGAAAGGGTGATTAAACCCCCAATATTCTCAAACACAAAGGGGAGGAAGAGCAAGATGCAAGCAGCTAAAGCTGTAAAAGCAGTAGCCAAAAAGCCGCCACGACCCATCAAGCGCGTGGAATTTGGCCCGGACGGCAAACACCTCGGGGTAAGGGCATGCGGTTTCTGCAACGTCATGAGCAACCATAACTACTACACATGCCCACTCCGCACAGATGCCACTGTCAACAAGAACAACTAGATTGGAGCCACCCAGCTTTCTACCAATGGAGACAACACACGTAACAACTACACTTGCCGCAAGTGTGGCGGAACTGACGGACATAATGCCCGCATGTGGAAAGTGGGCAAGGAGGTGAGTGGAGCTGAACATAAACAGGGCAAGGTGTGGAGATCCAAGCAATCAAATGAAGACGATGAAGAAGAAGAGTTTGATGAGAATGATGGCCAATCAGACGAAGACAATGTGTCGGTGTACTAAAGTAGGGGTACCTTTAGTATCCCGAACTTGTGCACGGGCAGTCGCAGCGTCCCGCGGCAAGGCTTGCCGGGCGTCCGCCAAGATCCTTCGCTATTCCTATTACCGCCATTCAAGAACAAAGTGTTTAACTGAGAAGACAGAATCCCGGCAAGAGGAGTTTGCCGGGAAGGACAAGGCCCCGGCAAGAGTAGCTTGTCAGGAAGGCCAACCAAGGCACTACGGAGAACTTGCCGCGACGCGCCGCGCGTCCCGGCAAGACCCGACGAGCGACATGCTCTCCGGTGCGGCAAGACAACGACCGCGGCAAGGCGCTTGCCGCGACGAGGCTGCCACTCTGTACCCACGCTCCAGCGCATCCGACGACGTGTCGCCCCAGGACCATCCCAAGAGCACGTGGCAGGGCGCTGTGAAGCCGAGCGGTGCGAGGGGGCAAGTGAAGATGACTAGAAGGCCATCGTGGCGATCGGTGGCGCCCCTAACGGTCGCTTCTCTTGCACTGTTTGGGCGACCGGACGGGCATTAAATGCCCTTGTCCCCTGCCGTCAGAGTTAGGTAGGGGGCACTGTTGGTAGCGGTTGTACCAACCTCTCTTTTTACTTTTTTACCCCTCTCTGCGTTGCCACCTGTCGGTGACCCCTTTAGCCTATAAAAAGGAGGCCCATGCGCACGTAGAAAGGGTTCGACTCATTCGAAACTACAACACACCCACACTCTCAAGCAAGAACAGAATAGAAACACAAAGCAGCAGTAGTAGTTTTAGCTCTCCGGAGAGCTCCGAAGCTGGGTAAAATCCCTCGCGTGCTTCGCCTCGATCTGCTCTTCGTGCGCCCTCCGCTCCCTTGCCGGACCGAAAAGGGGCCCTGCCCCATAGGTGTTCGTATCCCACGACATCTTTGGCGCGCCAGGTAGGGGGGCGTCGAGGTTGTGCGAACCTGATCCGGCGTTCGTGCGCGCTACATCAACATCTTCATCGACATGCCATCGAAGAAGAAGGCTTCGGAGGTGGCCGCTCCGTCTACATCTATCCTACCGCCACCGGAGAAAACGGGCGGTGGAGTGGACGCCGGCGGAGGAACGGGCGCCGGAGGGGGGACTCACATCGTCACCCGGTCCAAGGACAAGGCCCCGCAAGCTTCGGCATTTGTACATCCGCCGCACCCCTCCCAGGAGGTGCAGGATCAATAACGCCACGGTGCTCCTAGCACCGTACTCGTGCTAGAACAAGGCCAAGCTGGTGGATCGCGGGACGCCCAAGGCCAACATGTGCGTCAACATGCTGGCACGAGCGCGGGACGGTCGCCTGGACGAGACGTTGCTCCTTCTAACAATGTTAGAAGCCTGAGCATATCTCGCTCCTCGCGTCGTTCACCGCCACCGCCCAAGACTCCAGAGGAAGCGCTGGCCCGAGCCCAGCTGCTTCTAGACTACCCTCCAGCGCCAGACAAGATCGACGACTGGAGGGCCACCATTCAGAGCCTCATCGGCTTCGCCAACGGCGACAAGCCCCGGCAACCGAGCACATCGAAGCCCCGGCAAGATGCCCAGGCGCAAGCCGACGCCAACAAGACCGCTGGGGGTGCCACCACCGTGCACTCCCCGCCCCGAAGGCTAAGATCGCCGACTCGCCAGGCCAACCTCGACACCGACTCCACCGCGTCGTCGGACCCGCGAGCTCGCCGCGATCAACGCCAAGTTCTCCAAGAACGACGACAAGAAGACACTCGTACTCGCATCGAGCGTCGAAGAGAAGCGCGGTGTCAGTCAGACCAGTGCGCTGGGCCCACTGTTGATATGCATGCGCCAGGGGAACCAGGCGACTTGCCGTACGCGGTAGGTTGCCCCGCGTTCACTCGTGAGCTGCGGCAGGTCCAGTGGCCCAGTACCAAGAACTTCAAGCCAGATGTACCCGAGAAGTACGATGGCAGGATACATCCGTCGGAGTTCCTCAGCGTCTACACCATCGCGGTGCAGGCTGCCGGGGGGCGCGACGAGAAGATCCTCGCCAACTACTTCCCGCTGGTGCTCAAGCCCAACGTCAGATCTTGGCTCATGCACTTGCGAGACAACTCCATCTCTTCGTGGGCGGACCTGTGTCATCAGTTTGTCGGCGCTTCACAGGCGGCCACAAACCCCACGGCCAGGAGAGCGATCTTCACCTGCTCGCCCAGAAGGAAGGAGAACCCCTGCGCAAGTACATTCAAAGATTCAGCCAGGTGCAACGCAACATCCCAGGCGTCCACCCTGCCGCGGTTATCAGCACGTTCCATCAGAGCGTGCGTAACCGCAGGATGAGGGAGGAGATGGCGATGTGCAAAATCAGAGATGTCAGTGAGCTATATGCCCTGGCCGACAAATGTGCACGTGCTGAGGAGGGGAGGAAACTCCCCAGAGAGAACGCAAGAGCAGAAGGATCTGACAGTGAGGACGCCCCTCCGGCAAAGAAGAACCGGAGGCGGAATAACAGAAAGAGGAAAGCCAAAGATGTGCTAGTTGTCGAGCAGTCCGGCAACGGAGGTGGCACCAAGAAGGCCAAAGCTGGTGACTCCGGCGAGCCTGTGGTGGCCGCCGACAAGCAGGACGGCTCCGGCAAGCAGTACTGCAAGATCCACCGCACCAAGGGCCATGACCTCCAGGCCTGCAAGAAGGTTGAGCAGCTTGTTGAGCTACAGAAAGCTGAATACGAGCGCCGCGACAAGGAGAAGGCCCAGGACGGTGGCGGAGGATCCGGCAAGAAGCGTCCCGCCCGGGGAGGGCGCCGCGGCAAGGCCAAGCAGCGGCAAGGAGATAGGCCTCCCCGCGGCCGCGACAAAGACGAAGACGAACACGAAGATGAAGATGATGAGATGGAGGAAGATGAGGCCGACGAGCAGGAGTTTCAGAAGGCAACATAGGTTTTGTGCGTTGACGGTGGTGCTTCTCTGCACACCTCGCACCGCCAACTCAAACAATGGGTGCGGGAAGTGAACGCAGCAGAACCGTCCGTTGAGTCGCGCAAGCCCCTGAAGTGGTCCAGCACGCCCATCATCTTCGACGTTGAGGATCACCCTGATCGCATAACTGCGGTCGGGTGCTTGCCGATGTTGGTTTCGCCAACAGTCCGCAACCTCAAGGTCATGAAGATGCTGGTTGACGGCGGGGCCGGCCTGAATCTGATCTCTTCCGCGGTGCTCAAGAAGCTCCAGATCCCCGACAGTGAGCTCGAAGAGACCGGCACTTTTCAAGGAATCTACCCGGGAAGGAGCAAGCCGAAGGGGAAGATCACACTGCCAGTAACGTTTGGCAGCGAGCTGAACTTCAGGACAGAGAGAGTCACGTTTGACGTTGCTGATTTCCCATTGCCCTACAATGGGATACTTGGCCGTGCAGCGCTCGCCAAGTTCATGGCAGCCTCTCATTACGCTTACAACGTGCTCAAGATGCCCGGTCCGATAAGTGTCATTTCTGTCCATGGCGACAAGAAAGATGCACTTATCTGTACCGGCAAGATCTACCGGGAAGCAGCAGCCGCAGCAGAACGCAAACCACTTGCCGCTGAAGCTCCCGGGGGGAAGAAGAAGACCAAGTCCGGCAAGAGTAGCTCTGATGCTCACTCCGGCAAGCGCACCTCTTCGGAGTGCTGCGCTACCGTCGAGGACGCACCATCGAGCTCCACCGGCAAGTGCAAGAAGGCAAAGACAGCTTCACCAGAGACCAAGAAAGTGGCCGCCAAGGAGGACAGCACTGGTGGTACCTTCACCATTAGTGCCACGCTTGACCCTAAATAGGAAAGCGCGCTCATTGCTTTCCTGCCGGCGAATGTCGATGTGTTTGCATGGAAACCATCTGACATCCCCGGTGTTCCGAGGAAAGTAATCGAGCACCACCTTGCCATCTGCCCTCACGCGGCGGCCCATCAAGCAGAGAGTCAGAAAACAAGCAGTAGAACGCCAAGAGTTCATTGCAGAGGAGATCAAGAAATTGGAAGCAGCAGGCCTGGTCCGAGGAGTGCTCCATCCAACGTGGTTATCCAATCCAGTAGTCGTGCGCAAAGCGAACGGGGAGTGGAGGCTTTGTATTGACTTCACTGATGTTAATAAAGCTTGTCCCAAGGATCCATTTCCCTTGCCGCGCATTGACCAGATTGTCGACTCCATGGCAGGATGTGATCTGCTTTCATTCCTTGATGCATACTCAGGATATCATCAGATCTTCACGGCAGAAGAGGATGGAGAGAAAACCACATTCATTACTCCATGTGGCACGTACTGCTTTGTACGGATGCCTTTCGGACTAAAGAATGCTAGTTCAACATTTGCAAGAGTAGTAAGTCATGCTTTTGAGCCACAGCTGCACAGAAATGTAGAAGCTTACATGGATGACATAGTGGTCAAGAGCAAGGATAAAGAAACTTTGATCCAAGATCTGGACGAGACTTTTGCAAATCTGCGCAAGATCAATCTCAAGTTGAATCCCGAGAAGTGCGTGTTTGGAGTTCCTTCCGGCAAGCTTCTTGGATTCTTTGTGTCTCAGCGGGGGATCAAAGCCAATCCCGACAAGATCAAAGCCATTGAACAGATCGAAGCACCGAAGCGCGTCAAGGATGTGCGAAGACTTGCCAGCTGCGTTGCTGCTCTCAGTAGGTTCATCTCTAAGTCTGCTGAGCGCGCCCTACCATTTTTCAAAATTTTGAAAAAGGCAGGTCCAATGAAATGGACTCCGGAAGCGGAGGCTGCGCTGCAGGACTTGAAGAGATACCTATCCTCCACTCCAATACTTGTCGCACCTAAGCCACAAGAGAAGTTGCTGCTATATCTGGCGGCAACCAATCAAGTGGTTAGTGCTGCGTTAGTGGCAGAGAGGGAGGCGGATGATGAGCCAGCGACCGCGGCAAGCGAGTCCAGCGACAAGCAGGGGGCTTCCCCGACAAGTTCTGGTGCCGGCAAGGATGGATCTGCGCAGCCACAAGAAGAGAAACAGAAGAAGATGGTGCAGCGCCCAGTTTACTTTGTCAGTTCCCTTCTGCAGGGGGCTAGATCAAGGTACTCTGGTGTGCAAAAGTTTCTTTTCGGCCTTCTCATGGCCTCGAGGAAGCTGCGCCATTACTTTCAAGCACATGAGATCACAGTTGTCACTCGCTTTCCGTTGAAGAGGATATTGCAGAATCTAGAAGCAACAGGCAAGATTGTCGAGTGGGCGCTGGAATTGTCAAGCTTTGGCCTCAAGTTTGAGAGCACTTCAACTATCCAGAGCCGAGCATTGGCAGAATTCATAGCAGAATGGACGCCAACACCTGATGAAGAAACTCCGGAGAGGAGCATCCCCGTCAAGGAAGCGAACAAAGAATGGATCATGTACTTTGATGGTGCCTTCTCGCTGCAAGGCGCCGGTGCGGGCGTACTACTTGTCGCACCCGCCGGAGAACACCTCAAGTACGTGGTTCAGATGCACTTTCCCAAGGAGCAAGCAACAAACAATACTGCAGAGTATGAAGGCTTGCTTGCCGGACTCAGGATCGCGGCGGACCTTGGGATCAAAAAGCTTATTGTCCGGGGTGACTCACAGTTTGTCGTCCGTCAAGTAAACAAAGAGTATCAGAGTCCGTTGATGGAAGCCTACATTGATGAAGTGAGGAAGTTGGAAGAGCATTTTGACGGCCTGCAAATGGAACATGTTCCAAGAGCTCAAAATGACATTGCAGACGGCCTGTCAAAGTGCGCCGCACTCAAGTTACCTGTGGAACCAGGGATTTTTGTGCTCAAGTTGACTCAACCATCTGTAACACCATCAACTGGACAGAGCAAGAAGAGGAAGTTGGTTTCTGGTGACTACTTTTCGGCTGAACTCCCCAAAGCCGCCGCCAAGAAGGTCCCCAAGATCAACACCGACAGTGCTGAGGGGCAGTCTGCTCCGACAAGCCCTAGGGCTTGTTTCGTTGAAGCAGACGCTCCCGACAAGCTGTGTCCCGACACGCTTGCCGGGGAACATCATGCTCCGGCTAAATCACAGATTCTTGCCGTGGAAGCAGATGTTCCCGCAGCAGCATTTGCGCCTTTAGTCCTTGTCGTTGAGCCACAAGCTCCGACATGGGCACAGCAGATCGTCCATTTCCTTCAAACAGGAGAACTTCCCGAAGAACAAGAAGAAGCGGAGAGAGTAGCCCGGCAATCAAGTATGTACCAGTTTGTCGATGAGATAATGTACAGAAGAAGATTCAACGGAGTGAAATTGAAGTGCATTTCCCGGGAAGATGGACAGGAGCTGTTGGCGGAGATACATGGAGGCATATGTGGTCACCACATTGGCGCAAGAGCACTTGCCGGCAAAGCTTTCCGGCAAGGTTTCTTCTGGCCGACAGCCCTCCAGGATGCAACTGCACAAGTAACCAAGTGTGAAGCGTGCCAGTTCCACTCCAAGCAGATACATCAACCAGCTCAAGCTCTCCAAACAATCCCTTTATCCTGGCCATTTTCGGTCTGGGGGCTCGACAGCCTTGGCCCCTTTCCCCGAGCTGTCGGGGGCTTTGAGTACTTGTACGTTGCAATCGACAAGTTCACAAAGTGGCCTGAAGTGGAAGCAGTGAGGAAGGTGACAGCACAGTCAGCAGTCAAGTTCTTCAAGTCAATTGTTTGCCGTTTTGGAGTCCCTAACAGGATCATCAGCGACAATGGCACACAATTCACGAGCCGCACCTTCATGCAGTACGTCCAAGATCTTGGCGCCAAGATCTGCTTCGCTTCTGTTGCTCACCTGAGAAGCAACGGTCAAGCGGAGAGGGCAAACGCTGAAGTGCTGCGCGGGCTCAAGACCAGAACTTTCGACAGGTTGCACAAGTGCGGAAGAAATTGGATCGAGGAGCTGCCGGTGGTTCTTTGGTCGATCAGGACGACGCCAAATCGAGCCACTGGCCAGACACCTTTTGCTCTGGTCTATGGAGCAGAAGTAGTTCTCCCCACGGAACTCGTATACGGATCGCCTCGAGTGCTCGCTTATGATGAGCTTGAGCAAGAGCAGCTGCGGCAAGATGACGCGCTGCTCCTCGAGGAAGATCGTCTTCAGGCTGCGGTACGAGCTGCTCGATACCAGCAAGCTTTGCGTCGCTACCATAGCCGCAAAGTTAACGCCAGAAGCTTCGAGGAAGGCGACCTTGTTGTTCGGCGCGTTCAATCCACCAAGAATTCAAACAAGTTGACGCCAAAGTGGGAAGGCCCTTATCGGGTGAAACGAGTCACTAGGCCTGGCGCTGTCCGCCTTGAGACCGAAGATGGCTTTCCGGTGAGCAACTCCTGGAAGATAGAGCATCTTCGTAAGTTTTACCCATAAGGCGCGGTTGCCGGAACCTGTTCCGGCAACCACCTTTTGTACAAGCCTTGCCGCTGTTGCATGTAACCCTTTGTACAAAGCCGGGCGCAGATCCCGTGCATAGACAAAGTTCGTATGCTCAGCACATGTTGTCAAATTTCATGCCTTTTTCTTTTATGCATGTATTATCTAACACTTTGTGCAGCACTCGCCCCCGGTAAGCAATAACGAGCCTTAAGGCCCCATATCATTATTTTCTCTTCTTTCTTTTTCTCAAAAGGAAGGTTCCTTCG
>NC_041385.1:173543433-173566863 GCF_002162155.2 Triticum dicoccoides
GTCGTTCAAAGAAGTATGGCCTTGCCGGGACACAGACGACAAAAAAAAAAGAAAAGCTAAGTTGCCAAAGTTTGAGCATGATCAATTCTTAAAATTTTAAGCTATCCTCCTTGAACGACTGTGCTTTGTATGGAAAACCTGTGCGCGGAGGAACCTCCTCGTAGCTAGTTACGCCCTTACTTTGTTTCGAGTCGGCTCAGCAACTTAAGTGAGCTGCTAGCGCCCTTACTTTGCTTCGAGTCCGCTCAGCAACTTAAGTGAGATGTTGGCGCCCTTACGTTGTTTCGAGTCCGCTCAACAACTTAAGTGTGCTGCAACTAGTTGCGGCAAGGTTTCTTGCCGGAGCCGGCACCACCATCGAGCTGCTGATGTTCCGCACTCAGCACTCGCGACAAGTGTGCCCGTGCCGGCAAGTTCCCTAAAAGCATAGGGTAAAAATATACAAAGAAAAGGACCAAGTAAAGGAGATAGCATAGCAAGCATTGCCCAGAATGAAGTTATATTACAAAAGTAACTTGTTGCGGCACTGACTAAATTGTTCTCATGACTTAAATAAACAGCGACAAGGAAAGGAGAAGAAGGATGGCCTAATCCACGCGCTCGCCGTCAACCCTCCTAACCTCATTCACCTTGTCCATCATGGGTGCGACAATGGCTTTGAGTTCTTCAAGATCAGCACCCGCCGGCAGCTTCTTGAGGACGCGGGTGAGGTCGAGGCCCGGGTTGCGGAAGAGTATCTTCACCAACACCTTCTCCAAGACCTTGGCGCGGATTGCGCGCGACTCGTCCGCCAGCTTCTTCGGGATCCTTTCCCGGAGTTGCTGGAGGGCCGTCACCACGCCCTTGAAGAAAAGAGTAAGCTTGGCGCTGGGCTGGAGATTTTCGTCAGTGGAGTACCCGAAGCCCGCCAAGTCCAGCTCCGCCAGCTCCTCGTTGATGGATGCAGCGGTGTTGACGAGGCCCTCCATCCAGAGCTCCACCGTGGCCTTGAAGGTGTTCTGGGTCTCGGCAGCCTTCGTCAGCAGCTCTTCGTTGCCCTTGACCTCTTTCTTCAAGGCATCCTCTTGCTTCTTGGCGGCGTCCAGCGTCTCCGTCAATGTGGCCAGCTACAGCTCCAGATCAGCGCTCGAGTCCTTGGCGGCGTTCAGTTCCTTGATCTTCTCGGCGAGTCGAACTTGCAGATCGCCATGGGCAAGTGCATCCTTCTCGCGTTCGCGCTGGAGTCCGGCAAGCTCTTCATTCTTCCCTTTCATGTCCGCCTCCAGCTGCGTCACCTTCACCTCTAACTCCTTCTTGGCGGCCTCAGCAGCCGCGGCGGCATCCTTAGCCTCCTTGAGTGCCCCGCCAAGTGATTGCTCCCGGGCCTCGAGCTCCTCCTCGTGGCTGTCCAGATTAACCTTCTTCTGTGTCAGTTCACCTTCCCGCCTGGACAGCTCCTTGGCGGCGAGCCTCTGCTGCTCCTCGGCTTCAGCCTTTTCCAGGATGAACGCCTTCTTCGCCTCGTCAAGTTGCGCCCTTTCCTCCGCAATGGATCGGAGGGCCTCCTGGTTGCGGCTCTTGAGCTCCTCCGCATGCTTTTATATGTCAACTCCCGCCCGCGCGACAAGCGCTTCCCAGGACTCAAGCTTCGCTTGATGGGCGCGGTAGAGTGACACCAACTTCCGGAGCAACTGCTCCTCCTCGGACTCGCCACTGCTGCTGCTGGGCGCGTCAACCACTGCCAGCCCAGCAGAGGCGAGTACTTCCCCATCAAACTCTTCTCCTTCGACCGGCGCCCTGGAGCTCGACGCCCAGGGAAGCTTGATGTATACGCCCTCGCTGGCCTTCAAGTAGGCGCCTGGCTGGGGCTCCTCGGAGCCCGGTGCTGCATCAGCGGCGGAGGGGTCGGCGGCCGGTGCAGCGCCTTGCGCTCCTGCGCCCTCCGGGTCATCAGTACGATCGCCGGACCCCTCGCCAGCTCCTGCGCCAGCAGCCTTGGCGGCTTCTTCGTCGGCGGGTTCATCAGCGCCGGCCTCTTCTTCGTCAGCGACGGCTTCTCCAGTATTGCCGTGCGCGCCTTCCTCGCAGATGGCCTCAGTCTCCATCGGGTCTGTGAGAGGGGGATCAGAGGACAGGAAGAGGAAGAAAAAGTCAAGCAAAGATCCAAAAAGAAGATCAGAAGAAAAACCCAAGGGAAGATTTCCAACAAGGAAGGTTACCTGTGCTGGGCTCTGTGACCGTGGGTTCCTCCTCCAAGGGCTCACTGGTTCTGTCCCTTGCCGGTGACCTGTCCCTTTCCGGGGAGCGCTCCCTTGTCGGGGAACCGCCCCTTGGCGGCGTAGTTGAAGCAGACAGCACCTCCGGGGCGGTTTCTGCTTGCTCCTGATGGGCCTGTTCTGCTCCTACACAAATGAATCAACAATCAAGATGTCAGCAAAAGAAGAAACACCCATGCGCGCCCCACAACAGGAAGTGAACAAAACACTTACGCTGGGGGCTGTGCTGGGGGCTGCTGTGAGGAGAAGGAACCGGGTCCGTCAAGGTGGTCTCGGACGTGTCTTCTGCCATCACAGCAGGATCGTCCTCGATGACAACCACAGGAACCTTGGCCCTCTTCGCCGCTCTCTCGGCCAGAGTCCTGAAATGGAACAGGGATTCAGAGGGAAGCAAATCAGATACAAGACAAGCAACAACAAAGATCAAAGAAAAACAAGCATAGTGAGAAGAAAGCCTTACTCCTCCTCCTCTTCTTCCTCCTCGTCGGAGCTCAGCGCAGAGAGGTCGAAATCTGGTACCCTTTCTGCGCGGCGAGGCGGAGGAGTAGGCTCCCTTGGACGTTTGCCGGGAGCTGCTGCAGGTTCGGGCGTGGCAACCCGGGAAGACCCCGCCTCAGTTGCCAGCACAGCCTGAGACGCTCCCGCGGCAACGGTACTTGCCGCGGTGGAGCGCGTCCCACGACGCTGCGGCTGTTGGCCTGCTTGCCGCTCTGCTGTGTCTCCAACTCGACGGAGGCGCCTTCTTGGTTGGAATTGGGGCTGCGCTGGGGGCTCCGCCTGAGGCAAGCTGCTCGAGGACGGCTGGCCGCTCGCGCCCTCGGCGGGCAAGCTCGCTTCGGCCTCGGGCTCCCCCTCGCCAACGACCCCTCCGGCAAGGTCCTCCCGGTCGGCAAGGCTTGCCGCCTCGGCCGCCTCTGCCTCCTCCAACGTGAAGCCAAACTCGCCCGCGGCGGCGGCTGCCGCCGCCTCTTCGGCCCTGGTGGCGATGTACCGCATCTCGTCGTCGGTGGTGTCGCGGGTGAGGAGCTTCTGCTCGTCGGCATTGACTGCTACCTCCGTCAAGCCATCGAAGAATTGCCGCACGACGTCGTTGGCGGGCTCCATCCAAGTTGGGCTTATCCCGTGCGAGTCGCACTATGGCATCATTGTGCAGATGCGATCGCGCTGGGAGTTGTTGCACAATGGGATGACGCCCTGCGGCAACCTGAACCACTCTGGATGGTTGGCGTCATGCTTGAACAGCTCCTTCAGCATCCCGTCAAGCTCCAGAACTGTGAAGTTGAAGTTGAGGCCTGGACGCAGCCTCATGATATCCGCCGGGCCGCCAAATAGCCAGGCGGGCCTCCCCCTCTTCTGCAGAGGGGCGATGCGACGGCGAAGGAAATCCGCGCCAACTGCCCCTGCTGTCAGCCCGGCAAGCCTGAGCCGGAGGATTCGGGTGGTGGCAATCTTCAGCCTGGCGTCGTCCGGCGACAGAGCGCTCCAGTCGCCGCCGCGCACTACCCGGGTCTGGCGCAGGTTGGTGAATGGCTGCGGATTGGCGTCAACGATCCAGCACCACTCCGCCCTCCACTCATCCCACTTGCTGCGGAGCTCGCCCGCCAGATACACCTCCTTCATGCCGATTCGTGAGGTCCAGGCGATTCCGCCAGTCAATGGCTCTCCTTTCTCGGCTCGGGGGGTGAAATAGTGGCGAAAAAGAGCAACATTTGGGTGGATGCCAATGAAGTTCTCGCAGAGGTGTGCGAAAACCGCCATTGTCAGAACGGCGTTGGGGTGAAATCAAGAAGATGAAACCCATAGGTATTCATGATGTCGCAGAGGAAATCAGAAAAAAGGTGGGCAGAGCCCACAATAGAAGAACACCGGAAAGAAATAGTACCCTTTTGGGCACCACTTCAAAGTGGAAGCTTCGGCGGAGAGCACCGGCGTGTGCGGATGCGCTCGCGTCTCCGTCGACCAGAAGAGATAGAACTCCTCCCGCAGCGCCTTCGGGGTGAGCTCGGGGGGGAAAAGTGCTCGCTCCTTGCGCAGCGCCTCCAGCCGCAGCGCCTCGGCCGACTTCACGCTCTTCCCGGTCTTTGGAGCCATGGCGGAAGCAGTGGAGGAGGTTGGCGGCGACGGCGGCGACGACGGCGGCGACGGGCGGCGGAGCGCTGCTCTCTTTCGGCTTGGGAAGCGGAGGGGAGCGGCGGAGCTTTCTGAGGAAGGAACTGCAAGTGGCGAAGGTGGGGGAACGGCCCTGTTTCCCCTGCTTATAAAGAGGAGAGGCGAGCGTTACGCCTTTCCTGATTAAAGAATTGCCCACGATCTCTCCCACGACGCCGCGTTTGACGCGTGCCGTTACGGGAGGGCGCGGTGGATGCGGAGTTAGATTTGGTATGGACCTAGGCCGCGTGTGCCCGTGCCCTGTTTTGGGCCTGGCCCAACAGCGCTCGGCACCGTGTATGGCCCAGGCCCGAGGGCTCCTGTCGGTGTACTAAAGTAGGGGTACCTTTAGTATCCCGAACTTGTGCACGGGCAGTCGCAGCGTCCCGCGGCAAGGCTTGCCGGGCGTCCGCCAAGATCCTTCGCTATTCCTATTACTGCCATTCAAGAACAAAGTGTTCAACTGAGAAGACAGAATCCCGGCAAGAGGAGTTTGCCGGGAAGGACAAGGCCCCGGCAAGAGGAGCTTGCCGGGAAGGCCAACCAAGGCACTACGGAGAACTTGCCGCGACGCGCCGCGCATCCCGGCAAGACCCGACGAGCGACAAGCTCTCGGGTGCGGCAAGACAACGACCGCAGCAAGGCGCTTGCCGCGGCGAGGCTGCCACTCTGTACCCACGCTCCAGCGCATCTGACGACGTGTTGCCCCAGGACCATCCCAGGAGCACGTGGAGGGGCGCTGTGAAGCCGAGCGGTGCGAGGGGGCAAGTGAAGATGACTAGAAGACCATCGTGGCGATCGGTGGCACCCCTAACGGTCGCTTCTCTTGCACTGTTTGGGCCACCGGACGGGCATTAAATGCCCTTGTCCCCTGCCGTCAGAGTTAGGTAGGGGGCACTATTGGTAGCGGTTGTACCAACCTCTCTTTTTACTTTTTTACCCCTCTCTGCGTTGCCACCTGTCGGTGACCCCTTTAGCCTATAAAAAGGAGGCCCATGCGCACGTAGAAAGGGTTCGACTCATTCGAAACTACAACACACCCACACTCTCAAGCAAGAACAGAATAGAAACACAAAGCAGCAGTAGGAGTTTTATCTCTCCGGAGAGCTCCGAAGCTGGGTAAAATCCCTCGCGTGCTTTGCCTCGATCTGCTCTTCGTGCGCCCTCCGCTCCCTTGCCGGACCGAAAAGGGCCCTGCCCCATAGGTGTTCGTATCCCACGACACAACGAAGATGACATTGTCGGAGGAGAGGAAACTGAAACTGACGATGAAGCTGCCAAGGCTCAACCTGGAAAGAGCGCCGGTAAGGCACAACATTTAGGGACAGTTAGGAGAAGCCACATTCATTTTCCCCTTGGACTGGAACCTTGACAAACGTTGGTTTCTTTGCAAACAGCTCCCAATTGGGCTGCTTGCTCGCATTGTACTGATCATCACCATACACAGTCTTCATTACTTTGACCATTCTAGAAATCTGTAAAAAAACAAAACAACCCACACAGTTTTAGGTCTCAGAAAAAAAGCAGAAACAAGGATGCAGAAAAATTAATCCAGTACAGATAATAAATGGCACTCACAATCTTCTCGCAGTCTTTGTGATAGGTGTTCTTTGAAGGACGGTGGTTCTTCGGATAAGGTAAGAAGTCAAGATGTCAACGCTACTTCGGTACCGATTCATGACATATAAGGAATAGTGGTTCACTTTCCTATCCTTTCATAATACCATAGGCTTGAATAGAGGCATCATGATCTAAAAAGAAATGACCAAAAAAGAGATGTTAGATATTCAAAATAAAAACCAGCATCACAACAAACAAATAAAAACCAAAAATCAGCTAGTAGATCTAACATGGTCAGCGCTGACCAAGTCTTCATTAGCTATAACATAGCTCTTGAAATCTCTCGCTGCACTCTCCACATTAAACACTTTATTTTCATCCTCGTAAAACAAACAGTCAAGCACAACCTGCAAAAAAGCCAAAATAGAAATTAGACAGCGGTAAAGGATCAACAAGCAAAAGTATTATTAAAACTCGTAAAAAAAATAAGCAGTCTTGTTCAACATAAAGAAACCGATCTGATTGATTACCGAGATGAAATATGGACTCAGCAATATCCTTTTCCCATATGCGAAATCAACATTTCTATCAGGATATTGCTTCCAATCATCAATGAGGAAGTCCATTACATCACCCTCCATCATTTTCCCAGGTGAAAAAACTTCCCAGATGTGATTCCCAGTGAAGTCAGTTACGTTTCCATCAGGCTGGGGTATCATTGAAAATGTATTCCTGCAGCACACACACAATAACAAAAAAGAAGGAGAAGCAAGATAAGGCATTCAGCAGCAGTTCGAGTTCTATAAAAAGGAACAGTTAAGGTCATATTTACCTAGCAGTTATAAACAAACAAAAGAAAAGGAGGAGGAAAAATAATGAGAGATACTCACTCGGCATACTTCTCACGCCATTCATCACTAAGCAACAACTTATACAACCTGCGAGCCTTGTCTAGGTGAGGGAATTTATGAGGGTGAAGCTGCTGCACAGGGGAGCAAAACTTTATAGGAGCTCCGGGCGCACGCTTCGTGCTTACAACATTGCCAGATTCCAAAGCAGGATCTTTCCTAGCACCACCAGCTCTACGAGCCACTATTCCAGCAAGGGGAGATAAACTTTGGCAGCAGCACTCCTCGTGACTCTTCCAACGCCAGCAATCTTATCAAACACATCATCATCGCTGTCTATCAATTCGATAATGGGATTCTTGGGTGTAGCAGGGCTCTCTGCACAAGCAGCCGTAGAACTTCTCAGAGCTCCCAACCGCCCCTTCATAACACCAGATCTTGTCTTTTCTGGAGAACGCCCCTTGCTAAGATCAATAGCTACGCGCTCGAGCTCCGAGAACTGGCTACCAAAGAACCTGTAGTCATGCTCACCAAGATCCAACCACTCACCTGAAAAAAAAAGAGTCCACACAAAGCGTAAGTTCAAATACATATTTCATGACAGTACTGAATAGAGAAGTACAAACTGCAAAAAAAATACTAAAGTCCATGCACACATACAGGGTTCGATACCAAACAAACCCGTGAAGTCAACATCAAACACATCGCTAGTTGCGCAGGTGTACAACAAAGTCTTCCTAATGTCCAGAATGTCTTCATGGCTGTAATCGACCATTTCAATTACACCATCCTCCCGGCAATAATAGGTCTTGCAGTTTTGTAGCATAAAGAATCCACAATCATGCATGTAGAACAAAGGAAGAAACAAAAAAAATGGTACAACACAAAATCCAAAAAATATAGGAACAACATCCACCCAGCAACAAAAAGAACCACCAAAAATCATTAAAACAGATACTCACGTGTTTTCCTGCTGAGGCACCCGCACAAACTCACAAGAGAAACCATCAATATGCACCAGTGAGAATGGTTTGGCCCTGTCTACACTGGACTCCCTCCAAAGCTTCTTTATATTATCTGTCATATTCCTTAAGAATCTAAGTGCATCACCCCAGGTTTCATCACAGAGTGAATCAAGACACTCGAAACGACGGAACCTCAAATTCAGAACAACCAAGCACCAATTCCCAGATTTTTTGCTAGGCTTCATGGTAGGCACAAATGACGGCGGATCAAATGTAGGGAAAAGAAGCTGGAAAAAATCGCAGAGGAAAAATGAATTTACGAAAGTCATAATGAAACGAAAAATTCAGCCTCCAATCAATAAAATAAAAGATGGAAATTAAAATTCAGAAGTACAAACAAAAATCACATAATCATAATGAAATTATATCCACCGCCCAAAAATGAGGAACAACCATATCAGTTCGGTTTCCTTGCAACAATAGGTGCATCTTTAATAAAAAGCATGGATCATTCATAAGTACAGGTGTAAAAGCAGGCTAATCAAGTTCATCCCCACACCTCCCTAAACTGAAAAGAAAACATGATAGTTCTAGTTAATGAGTACAAAAAGTCCAAGTTCACCTACTTGATCGAAACCATCAGCACCTGATCTCGTGAACCAATTTAACACATTGGAATCAATATTTCCATCACGGATCTTGGTCTGTTGTACAAAAAGAACAACAACGGTTAGAAAATTGGCAAAACAAGTTATCATCCTATTTACAAAAAACGCAAAATACTGACCGTCACCCATCTGGGAACTATCAACTTGTCAGTGTCTCGGTACTTCTGACGTAGAGAATATAAAACAACATCAGCGCTGTCTGAGTTGAGCATGCCAGTGGGGTCAAACGCTTTAGCAATAGAACCAACACTGGATCACATTCTTTATTTTGAAACATCGGCTTGTGACTAGAAAAACACAAAAAATTACATGAATTAAGACTACTGCAACAACAATAATAATCATACGAGAGAAAAAAGAGAGACAAAAATGTTACGGGCAAAATCCCAAACTAACCATTTAGTACGGTTCGTGCGCAACCTCGTAACAGCGAAGAAAAATGTATCAACCTTAACAACATTATCACTTTCTGCTTGCAGAAAAAATGATGAAAAATAATAAGTTCAACAACTACAAGAGAACATGTCCAAAATGCCAAAATTGAGAAGTACGCCCAATTTACAAGTGCTTACCTGGACTATCAGGGTTTGACGACGACGGCAGTTCCTGTGATGAGACCATTATGCCTCCAGTTTCAGGGTTTGACGATGGGGCATCTTGAGAGGACACCAATATTGCTGCGCTTTCAGGGTCTGTAGAAAGAAAATCCTGGGACGACAAGTGCGCCTCCTGCGTCAAGGGGTCAGAAGAAATTGACAAAAGTAAATCATCATCCTCGGATGGCACATACTCCACGCTAGAAGCATCTTGCAATGCATCACCGTAATCAAGACCTCCAGGCGGCAAAATCTCCGGCGGCAAATCTTCAAAACCAGAAACATTCTCATTCCCATCAATACCAACACCAGGCGATTTGGAATCAAGTATGCTGGTAGCACCAGCATCCTCATCAGCAAATTTCGTACCAACATTGCGCCCACTACTCAATGGAGCATCACGAGCATCATCTCCACCACTAAGGACAACACCACGTTCAACATCAGAAATCTGACGAAAATAAAAATTCAGAAAGAGTGAATAATATGAACAAAATTAACAATAAAAAATAAACTACCAAGAGGTGCACAGAAAAATAAACCTTGGAAGCATTCGATGCAACATCATCAAACTTGCACTGCTAACATTCAAAGCAACATCACCAACGGGCAAACAAGGCTCATCGCCAACAATAGCACCCGGATTCAAATTGTAATGACGCAAAAAAAAACAATGCTATTATGACCAACAATAAACACAAGGAATTAAAACAACAGTAACAAAAAGGGTAGCTACCCACTTGCAAACTCTAAACGGTGTGGGATAGAAAAATGAACAAGGAGGACACATTGGTGCGCATGAAAATTAAAGAGAATATGAATAAACACAATGAAAATAAAAATAACCTTGCACTTATTAGTGGATGGATCATTAACTCCACGGTCAACATCAGCCTCAACATTATGACTGGTCTCCTGCATGAAAAGAAAAATTAATAAACATATGTAGATCATGAAGTTCAACTACAATACTGACAGCAGAACAACATAGTAAAAATATACAAACAACGAGGACTGTCTCACATCAACAACAGGGTGCTGCAAGCCAACATCATTCGTATGCTGATCAGAAACATTAGCCTCAGTACGATCATCGGCCCTGCTGTCAGTGCCAGCAGCCTCATCCTGATCAATCTACATGAAAGAAATTTACTAATAAATAGATGAAGATTAGGAAGTTCACTACAACACTAACAGCAGGACAAACAAAGTAAAAATTGCAAACACCGAGGACTGACTCACATCAACATCTGGGCGCTCAAAGCCAACATCATTCATTTCGTGATCAAAAACATTAGCCTCGGTACCATCACCAGCCCTGCTGTGGGTGGCAGCAGCCTCATCCTGCTCAAACTGCTTGATAACAAAATTTGCACTTTCTTCATATGGCTTGCAGCGAGAGCTTTGCGTAGTTCTGAAACGCTTCATGTTGTTCAACAGGCGAACCGAGCTCTGAACTAGATTAGCACCACCGTCACGCATATCACCAATTAAAATTCTCTCCATCTCAATGTAGTCAACAGCTTCCTCAGCGTTAAATTGATGACCTTCAGGAAGGATACCATTGATACAGCTCAAACGCTCGACTGTCGTTGGGACCTTTTGCAGCTCAGAACACACATTACTTAAGCTGTGCTCAGCGCGCTCCAACGCTGAAACAGCAACATCAATACCAAAAGCCTGCCTCTGTGAAGCACTAGCATTACTAGGGCCAGGGGGCATAACCAGCACCCTCAACACCACGGCCATCCCTCAACTCATCGGACAGAGATGAAAACTTCGAAACCTGAGACAACGACATCTCCAGGACTGGCCGTTTATACACTCAGAAAAAACAACCTCCTCTTGAGTTTTCCACTACAAACAAAAGGGAAAAATAGTTAATCAATCAATGCAACACATAGGGGAAAATAAATCATGATATTAACAGATTTAAAATCAACACCACTAATAAACTTTAGCTGTCATTGCCAATTTGTTAGTATTTACCAATAGGCCAGTTGAACAAAGTTATTCAGTTCAACCACACAAGAAACAACAGTACTAAAAAACATACCTAAACCATACAAAATATGAACAGACAACTCTACAGTACACATGTCCACTACAGCAAAAAATAGCTATACCTAAATTAAAAAAAGGTCTGCAAGACAGAAAACTCACCGGAAGCTCCCCAAACACCCAAGCCTTTGGATCTGCATTGCCTTTTTTTTTATCAAATCTGCATCAACCAGATCAGAAAGCTTGGCAGGATCCATGAAACATATGCGGGGGACTCGCATGTCAGGCTCCGCGGTCTTGCCACGGATAAGGCATTCAAGGTACATTAGTACAGGCCCTATAGCACAGCCTATGATTGCCTTCCCAAGAGTATCACCATTTTGGTACTTGGCAACATCCCTTCTAAGCTCATCAACCATCAACTGGCAATAATCCATATTAGCCATGTCCTCAAAGACGAGACCCTCAAACATTGCTTCCTCTCTGGAAACACGCGGGGCAGAACCAGGCAACACAACCTTCATAAACACAATCATGAAGAACACTTTCAGAGCAAGGTCATCTTTGCTAGGATCCTTGACGAGCACCTTGGGCTTATTCCTCAAATCCTTTGTCTTGATATCTTTGTCCCTACTAATGTCAAGCTCCGATCTTAACTTCATCAGAGCGTCGTCATATCTGTCCTCTGATGGTCTTGGCGCAGAACGACCACCACGAGGGAAACCAAATAATTGCTGTATACCGTCACTAGTGATCCGAAGCTTCTTATTAGCCTCACCCATGTCAAGAGTCATTGTATCACAATCTATTCTCAGGTACAAAACTCCCATCAGAGGGCGGGAAATGTTAGACTTCACCCTCCACTTGAAAATAGAACCAAAACCAGATGCATGAACCCTAGCCACATGCCAACTCTCGAGCAATTTAGCGCAATATTCAACCTCTCTCAAGGAACATCGCACAGTTAAGTTCAATTTCTGTTGGTCACCATCATCCAAGGCAACTTTTCCAGTATTACCTCCCACCGGCTTAACCGGACTCCTAACACTAACAGGCTGTAAATGAAAACAAAAAAGCCACATGAGGGAGTTCTAGACTAGGGGGTGTCCGGACAGCCGGACTATCATCGTCCGCCAGACTCCAAGACTATGAAGATACAAGATTGAAGACTTCGTCCCGTGTCCGGATGGGACTTTCCTTGGCGTGGAAGGCAAGCTTGGCGATACGGATATGTAGATCTCCTACCATTGTAACCAACTCTGTGTAACCCTAGCCTTCTCCGGTGTCTATATAAACCGGAGGGCTTTAGTCCGTAGGACACAACAACCATTACAACAATCATACCATAGGCTAGCTTCTAGGGTTTAGCCTCCTTGATCTCGTGGTAGATCCACTCTTGTAATACATATCATCAATACTAATCAAGCAGGATGTAGGGTTTTACCTCCATCAAGAGGGCCCGAACCTGGGTAAAACATCGTGTCCCTCGTCTCCTGTTACCATCCGCCTAGACGCAGAGTTCGGGACCCCCTACCCGAGATCCGCCGGTTTTGACACCGACATTGGTGCTTTCATTGAGAGTTCCTCTGTGTCCTCACCAATAGGCTTGATGGCTTCTTCAATCAACAACGACGCCGTCCAGGGTGAGACTTTCCTCCCCGGACAAATCTTCGTATTCGGCAGCTTCGCACTGCGGGCTAATTCACTTGGCCATCTGGAGCAGATCGAAAGCTACGCCCCTGGCCGTCAGGTTAGATTTGGAAGCCTAAACTTCACGGAGGACATCCGTGGAGACTTGATCTTCGATGGATCCAATCCGCAGCCGAGCGTGCCGCACTGTCGCGATGGGCACGATCTAGCTCTGCCGCCGGACAGTGCCTTGGAAGCCGCACATGAATCCGCTCCGACCCATAGTTCGGAGCCGATCGCGTAGATCGAGGACGAGTGGCTGGACACTGCCTCGGGAGCTGCAACATCCGCGGCGATGGAGCCGAACACTGACCTTGTCCCCTATAAAACTCGTGACTCCGAGGTGCCGGACTCCCTGCCGGACCCCGAACCTCCTGCGCCCCTGCCAATCGAATCCGATTGGGCGCCGATCATGGAGTTCACCGTTGTGGACATCTTTCAGCACTCACCCTTTGGCGACATCCTAAATTCGCTAAAGCATCTCTCGCTATCTGGAGAGCCCTGGCTGGATTATGGCCAGGATGGTTGGGATGCGGACGATGAAGAAATTCAAATCCCACCCACCACCCACTTTGTAGCCACTGTCGACGATCTAACCGACATGCTAGACTACGACTCCGAAGACATCGACGGTATAGACGACGATGCCGGAGACGATCAAGAACCAGCGCTCAAAGAGCACTAGAAGGCCACCCCAACCCATGATGTATATATGGTGGATACCCTAAAAGGAAGTGATAACGAGGACCAACGAGGAGTGGCAAAAGATAATCCCGCCGATAAACAACCAAAACGGCGACGCAGACGCCGCCCTAAGTCCCGCCTCGACAACAACAGCGCTCCTAATGACCCAGCAATGGAGCAGGACAAACCGGTGGACGACGAACATGCAGCCAAGCAACCGTTCGAACAGGACGAATCGGATAATCAATCAATGCCCGGCGAAACCAACAGTCCAGACGACCTCACGCCGGACACACCACCGGAGAATAAGAGCCTTCGCAAAAGACTCGTCGCCACTGCAAGAAGTCTGAAGAAGGAAAAACGGAAGCACAAAACAGCGGAAGACATACTCAGAATGAGGTGGAGCAAAGTGCTCAAAACCGCAGACAAATACGGCAATGGCCATCAATCAAAGAGCTACCCGAAGCGCAAGCTGCTGCCAGAATTCGACGAGGAAGCCATAGAGCCCCCACAGTCAAAAAACAAAGAGGTCGGATAGACGGCCAGATGATAGGCCAAAAACTATAAGCGGCGCCGCACACAAGCCGACCCATGATCCTGGGAAAACAGATGGCCCAGCCAGGTCCATTTACGGGCCAAAAAAGAGGGCCCCAGGAAGCAACACAACACGCCAAGTGTTCGAAGACAGCGGTACACCCAAATACAGGGGCGCCGCACACCCACTATGTTTCACCAATGAGGTGCTGGATCATGAATTCCCAGTAGGGTTTAAACCCATAAACATAGAGGCTTACGACGGAACAACAGACCCGAGAGTCTGGATATAGGATTACATACTACACATACACATGGCTAGAGGAGATGACCTCCACGCCATAAAATATCTACCCCTCAAGCTCAAAGGGCCAGCTCAGCATTGGCTCAAAAGCCTCCCAGAAAATACTATTGGAAGTTGGGAAGAGCTTGAGGATGCGTTTAGAGCAAATTTTCAAGGGACTTATGTCCGCCCTCCGGATGCAGACGATCTAAGTCATATAACTCAACAGCCCGGAGAGTCAGCGCGCAAATTCTGGAACAGGTTCCTTACTAAAAAGAACAAAATAGTCGACTGTCCGGACGCCGAAGCCTTAGCAGCTTTCAAACACAACGTCCGAGACGAATGGCTCGCCAGACACCTCGGCCAAGAGAAGCCGAGGATAATGTCCACGCTAACAAGCCTCATGACCCACTTTTGTGCGGGGGAAGACAGCTGGCTAGCAAGATGCAGCACCAGCGACCCAAGTACATCCGAGATCAGAGATGGAAACGGAAAATCACGGCGCAGAAAAGATCAGCGCCGGAATAAAGAGAAAAGCCCAAAGAACACGACGGTCAACGCCGGATTCAAAAGCTCGCGGCCAAACAACAAAACACTGCCTCTTAAGGACAACAGCGACGAGCTATCCAACTTAAACAAAATTTTGGATCGGATATGTCAAATCCACAGTACCTCCGGAAGGCCTGCAAACCACACCCACCGAGATTGTTGGGTTTTCAAACAGTCCGGCCGACTCAACGCCGAACACAAGGGGCTTGACGCACTAAGCGAGGACGACGACGAACCCCACCAGCAGGGCACCGGAAAACAAAAGACTTTCCCACAAGAAGTCAAAGCAGTAAACTCACTTCATGTGATAATACGGAAAAACAATGCGGCACCCGCTAAGATGGGTCTCGCACGGTCCACCCCAGCGGAACCTCGAGATTGGACGTCAAAACCAACCACTTTTGACCACCTGGATTATTCCAGAAGTGTTCGAAATGCAGGATGGACTGCTCTGATATTGGATCCTATAATCGACGGACTACAATTTACACAAGTCCTGATGGACAGCGGCAGCGATTTAAACCTGCTATACCCGAACACAATCCGCAAGTTGGGGATAGACCTTACTACAATTCGACATAGACGCACTTCCTTTAAAGGAGTGACGCTAGGCCCTTACGCCAAGGGCACAGGCTCCCTATTACTAGAAGTTGTGTTCGGGTCACCAAACAACTTCCGACGTGAAAAACTAATCTTTCATGTCGCCCCATTCAAAAGTAGCCATCAAGCACTATTGGGACGTGAAGCTTTTGTCCGCTTTAACGCCATACCACATTACGCGTCTCTTACACTTAAAATGCCCGGTCCGCGTGGCATCATTTCATTAAGAGGGTCATTCAAAGACCCCGGACACGGCTAGACGAGTCCGACATAAATAAGCTAGGGGCTCCCTAGCCGCACACCCCTTCACAAGGGGCTGTGCATATAAGCAATAATGAGCTAATATAGACTCCGCTTTATTCATTTATTAATATTTTTCATGCACTTTTTCGCACGATTTCCTTTCAAACTAAGTTCCTCTCTTTTTACAGATGAACAACGTGCATACCCGTCCAGGATAACGGCACAACGGAGACACAGGCGCAGACGTGCAGTAGGGACCCGTCGCAAGGATTCTTTTCAGATTAAGACCCTGGGTAAACCTTTTTTACTGTCTCTTGTTGCTATACTCCCCTGGCTTTTCATTATAACCAGAGTGGAGACTGACGTTTTGGCATCGGCTGCGTCAGAAGACCTCGCCCGTACCTGGACACTAGGGGTTTAGGGCATTGTTCTGCCCATTATTATAAAGACCGAACACCTCAGGGAGTGTTCGGCGTCTCGAGTTAGGCCATATATGCATTAGCTCCGAATCATGTCTTTGGTCAAATGTTGGGTTTGACCGGCTCCTGTGTTTTGCTGCCTTACGTTCCGTATCATCGGCTAACGCGGCACCAGGAGAACTACTGCGATTGTGCCCCAGTTCGGCTGGGTGAGCACCTCAGTAGAGAAAGCCGAAAACTGACTGTCATGATACAGCGAGAGACTGGTCAACCACTCGATCGACCACCGGAATGTTTAGAATTCCTCCGCTTTGACGAAGGACCGTTTCCCGGTCAGGCACACACGCGCCCCGAATTCGGAGAGCGTGGTGCCCCCAGGGGCTATATCGTAGTACCACCCTCGAACTCCAATGGCTAAGTGAAAGTGATAAAGCATCATAGTCCGATTGCCTCGTTTGCTATGCTACCACCTCCTTAACAGGACCAAGGCGTCGGATTAAGTGTGAAAATGCGCTATTTTTTGCGAACACCCCCGCACCTTGTGCGTGGGGGCTGAAGCCGAAGACTGCCATCTTTCAGGTTATACAGACGTATACATAAACGGCCGCATAGGAGATATTCCAATACTTGAACGCACAAGTATAAAAAGCGATTACATCATAACCGTTGTTTTACAAAATAAAACGTTCATTCGAACGTGACATTTTTCGAGCACTGCGATTCTATTACACGAGCACCACGCATAACTTCCCCAAAATAGTGCTCGGCGGGTAACCGGCTTTCGTCCGAACCCTGGGTTGCAACAGCGGTGGCATCCATCTCTGTCCAATGTGTCTTCACACGGGCAAGGGCCATCCGCGCACCCTCTATGCAGGCCGACCGCTTCATCACCTTGATATGCGGCACCGCCCCAAGAAACTGCTGCAATAAGCCAAAATAGCTCGTCGGCTTGGGCCTCTCCGGCCAGACATGAGTCACGATATCCGTCATGGCAAGTCCGGACAGCCTATTCAGCTCAGCCCATTCGGCCAACCGATCGGTCAGCGGAAGTGAATGATCCGGACTATGGAATTGAGACCAAAATAGCTCTTCCGTCTTGTGATCCTTCTGACTTCGGAAGTGCACAACGGCATCCGCCGCACTCGCCGCTAAGTCCATATATGGATCCTCCGGACCCCACAGCTGGCCAAGCTGGGCATACTTTGGATCCGTAAACCTGCAGCGTAGCAGAAAAGGCTTGCCAGCCACAATGTCTCCGGCCTGACGCAGCTCCTCCTTTATAGCCCGCATTGCAGAACGGGCATCCTTGGCTTCGGCGGTGGCCTTCCCAGGTCTTCTCGCTCCGATAGGCGCTCCTTTTCAAGAGCCTCATTGCGGTCGGTAGCATCCTTCAATTTAACGGCCAATTCGGCCATCTCTTCCCTACTTCAGCAGTGTGCAGCCCTTTCGGCTTCTAACTCCTCGGCCGCCCTCGAGGCAGCCGCATCACTCCTTCTGGCTTGCTCCTTGGCTTGAGCAAGTTCTGCCCGAAGGCTCTCCACAGCAGCAGCACCATCTGCGTCAAGCATGAACATTGTAAGAGGTGGGCTTTTCCTCCCTTAATAGGTGACTGCGGAGACACAATTTACCTTGCGACTCGTCAAGTCGCTTGTTGACTAGCGTGATGTCCGCATCCGCAACATCGAGTTGCCGCATTAATTTACCAACTCCATCAGTCCGGCTAGCCCCTGGACTATTCGCCACCTGCATAGGAAAGGCGACACTCAATACCTGTGATTTTGATCCTCGGCACGCTGTCGCTTTCGACAACCCACCGAGTCTCAGGGGCTACTATCTATACAGGGCGCACTTTATGTGTAAAACTGTTAAAAAGGGGTGTCATTTTTACATACCTCAAACCCCGCCAGCAAACTTCTGACGGCATTATGCAATCCGCTTTCGGCGGACGAAATCCTTCTAACCACGGTACTCATCAATGCACGGTGGTCTTCTGAGATGGACGCCCTCTCAAGCAGATCCTTCAGCTCCCCCGGCCGAACACTACTCGGCACCGAACTCTTCGGCTCTGCCGGGCTCGGGGATACCCTCCGTGACGACACTTCAGGCTCGTCCGCCCTATCCGACGGCGCAGCAGACGGAGGCGTCTCACTCTCCATCATCTCCGGACGAAGATCCCCCGAAGACGAGCTCATCTGAGAAGGTCGCAGATCCGAACTACAAGGTAAAAATTTCGGTTATCCTCAGAAGCACAAATAGGGATGTTTCTTATTAATGAACTCCCCCTTTTCTACTCACGGCTCGCTGGAGGGCTGATTCTTTAGAGAAGACTGTGCGGCCGGGACCTCCCCGGACGCAGGACCCTCTGGTGAAGATTTCTTCCCCCGCTTAGGGGCTTTGGCCTCCGGGTCTTTGGAGGCAGTCCTCTTCTCCCCCTGGAGGGAGGGATTCTCGATCCCCCCTTCTTCAAGCGCCCCCTTTGGCGAGGCGGTAGCTACTCTATTTTCCCCTTCGCCTTCTTCTGAAGGCGCAACCTCCAGCATCCTGACCAGCACGAGATCCGGCGCGGTCTCTAGGAGGGGGGCCGGACACCGTATCAGCTTTGCTTCCGCTATCCACTCCTGTTGCAAGATAACGGGTTAAAAGGCGAATTGTAGAAAAGCAAACAAATGGTACGTCCGAACACTTGGCTACTTACTTGAGTATCCGGGCGATTGCAGCTTAGGCCAGCATCCTCGGTCAATTCCGGACATGCCGCTTGTGGTCCGAAGAACAACTTGTACATCTCCACGAGTGTCGTACCCATAAAGTGTTGGAGAATCCGTGGTCCCTCCGGATTGAACTCCCATAGCCAGAGAGGACGACGTTTGCAGGGCAGGAGACGCCTAATTAGCATAACCTGCATCACCACGACCAGATCGATCTCCCTCGCCTGGAGGTCTCGAATCCGGCCCTGCAATAGGGGCACGTCTTTTGACGGCCCCCAGTTGAGCCCTTGGTTGACCCACGACATCAACCGTCGAGGAGGTCCCAAGCGGAATATGGGCGGCGGCTTCTGCCTGCTGCCCTTCGGAGCGGTGATATAGAACCACTCCTACTGCCACAAGCCGAGCTCCTCTTGGAAGGAGCCCTCGGGCCACGGGGCATCGGCCCTCCTGCTTATGGCCGCCCCACCGCACTCTGCTTGACGCCCCCCAATCGTCTTCGGCTCCACATTGAAGGTCTTCAGCCACAGGCCAAAGTGGGGGGTGACGCGGAGGAAGGCTTCGCAGATGACAATAAATGCGGAAATATGGAGGATGGACTCCGGATCCAAGTCATGGAAATCCAGCCCGTAGTAGAACATGAGCCCTCTCACGAAAGGATCCGTCGGGAAGCCTAAACCCCGACGGAGGTGGGATACAAAGACGACGTACTCGCCGGGCTCGGGGGTGGGTATGGCCTGCCCTTCGGCGGGCAGCCTGTGCGAAATCTCATAAGACAGGTACTTGGCCTCTCGCAGCTTTAGCGCGTCCTCCTCCGTGACGGAGGAGGGCATCCACCGGCCCTGAAGGTCGGAACCGGACATTGTTGAAGGTCCGAAGCACACAAATCTGGGCTCTGGGTGTTGGAACTTGGAGCGAGGAGGAGATTCGATGGAGGATTGAAGAAAAGAAACGAGCCTTGGTCCTATTATAAAGAGGGAGAATACCAAGATCCGTCTCCGTGACCGTTCGGGACTCGCCTTCGATAGAGGGGGCGTGCCGGCGGGCGCGGTTGGGTTACCCACGTCTGTATTGATGAGGATCCCGGAATAAGGGGAACACGATCTCTGCTTCGACAAGACGTGCCAAGGAAACCGCTTCGCTAAACGCGCTGAGGTGGTATAATAAAAAAATGATTCAAGTAAAGGCTTGGTAGTGGCGTGACGTCACGCTACAAGATACGTCAGCAGATTGAACTTGTGTACATAATATTCTCTCTACGGTGGAGTGTGGAATTTATTTTGCAGAGCTGGACACTATCCTGGTGTTCACAATCTTCTATGGATTATTCGGAGGAGGAACCCGCCTTGCAATGCCGAACATTATGCGCGCCGGACTCATCGTCATTGAAGCCAGGTTCAGGGGCTACTGAGGGAGTCCTGGACTAGGGGGTGTCCGGACAGCCGGACTATCATCGTCCGTCGGACTCCAAGAATATGAAGATACAAGATTGAAGACTTCGTCCCGTGTCCGGATGGGACTTTCCTTGGTGTGGAAGGCAAGCTTGGCGATACGGATATGTAGATCTCCTACCATTGTAACCGACTCTGTGTAACCCTAGCCTTCTCCGGTGTCTATATAAATCGGAGGGCTTTAGTCCGTAGGACACAACAACCATTACAACAATCATACCATAGGCTAGCTTCTAGGGTTTAGCCTCCTTGATCTCGTGGTAGATCCACTCTTGTAATACATATCATCAATATTAATCAAGCAGGACGTAGGGTTTTCCCTTCATCAAGAGGGCCCGAACCTGGGTAAAACATCGTGTCCCTCGTCTCCTGTTACCATCCGCCTAGACGCACAGTTCGGGACCCCCTACCCGAGATCCGCAGTTTTGACACCGACACCACACCTTAAAAAATGAATATAGAAAACAAAACAAGAAAATGAATGCAAGTAAAAAGAAAAAAAAGATTGCACAAGGTCAACTATTAAAACAACATCAGTACCACCCCCTCAATTGATGCAAACAATAATTAGCCTCACCTGGCCGCAAATACCAGCCTAAAACACAATTAAATCATTGCAAGTACGACTAGTAGGTCACATGCAGTACAAAAACACATACCACTGCAAACAATGAATATAGAAAACAAAACAAGCATATGAATGTTAGTAAAAAAAAGAGATTACACAAGTTCAACTATTAAAACAACATCAGTACCACCCCTCGATTGATGAAAACAATGACCAGCCTCACCTGGCCAGCATACCAGCACAAACACAAATTAAAATCATTGCAAGTACAACTAGCAAGTCACATGAAGTACAAAACACATACCACTGCAAATTTATCTTCTGAATCAACTTCAATATCATCTTCTTCAGATGCAGCATCTTCAGCTTCAACACGAGCACGCTTCTTCCCACCTTTGTTCACCTTTGCAGGATGAACTTTATGCTTCTTATTTTCTTTCAACAAAGATCGCTCTTGAAGAGGAGAAGAAGAAGGCTTCTTATTTGTCAAACCTCGTGGACTACGACGAACAACGGAGCCACCAAGTTTGCTTGGACCAATTTTCACAGCAACATTATCCGCATCACCTTTGCTACTACCAAGTTGGGGACCAGCTTTCACACGTGGGCTACGCCTATGTGTGTCGTCAGCATTTCGATCTGACAACTTCCTCTTCAAAACAACTTTCTTCTCCTTAACTCCATCACGATCAAGAGCTTGCGCCAACCGAGTTTGCATCAAGTTTGTCTTCACAGGCATGTCACTTCCATGAGATCCGGCATCAACAGTTGATAAACCCACGTCACCACCTTCATCGCCTACATATTTAGGAGCTTGAGCAGCATCAACATCACTTTCTGGCACACAGGCAGCCTTTTGACGCCGTTCCAATTCCTTCCTCTTCTGGAATTCATACTTCTTCTTTCTTATCCTTTCATCCTCGAGCTGTAACTGCATAGGAACATCCTCAGCTTGGGTAACAGGCTCAGTGCCATCGACACTTTGAGACTGAGTAACAGACAACTGCAAGCTGCCATCACCATCATCAACGTTAAGTGAATACATCCCATCATTAATATCTTTAACATCAGCAATGTCCTCTGGAACACCATGGCTGTCATTAACTGCATAAACCAATAACATAACCACACACACATAAAAAATTAAAACACAATTAACATTGCAGACACAAAAATAAATAAAACGCATACCATCAGACACAAACAAAAAGGAACAACTAATGAAACCAGGCATATATATGTATTAAAGGCTGATAAAAAAAGAGCAAATATAAGGGAAACACCAACAACATTCGCAAGTTCTTCTAGAGGATTTGGTGTCTCAAAAATAACATTCACAAGATCTTGAAAGCGTTCTGATTTCTCAGAATCAGGAGGCACCGGCACTCCAACATCTGCAACAACGTCATAATTAGCAAAAAATCACAAAAACAATCAGTCAGTTCAACTATGTGAACACTACAAGTTCGCCCGAATAAAACAAAATATGAACCCACCACTTGCAGAACAAAAGTTCAGAAAACACAACTCTTTCAACACCATACTAGTTCTTCACTGACTACTACAATCTATTCAAATGCGAGGACAGCAGTTCAAAATACATGTGGTGATAAGTACTACAAACTGTCTGCAGGTTGCATCAACTGCCAAAACCATACGCACCATACAATCCAGGACAAAATTAACACATATCAAAATACATACAACTTATAAAGTCGATACGGCAACAACTGTACACCCTAAAAACCAGATCTGTTAAAAATCATACAAAAAACAGGGGAAATCACCTGCATTCAATTTGTCCGGACTGGATGATGTACCCATTGAAATCTACAGTCCTAAAATCTGCCGAACCAGATCTGCAAGACACATGAACAAAAATTAGGGATTTGAACTATTTCAGAAACGAAGCACGCCATATAAAAAGCAAAACTCTTACCACCTAACACAAAATCCGCCACGCAATCCAGTATCACTGCCACCAAACGCTTGTTCAACAGCAAAGGAACCCTAGCAACTGCATCCTGGGTCAGCAAAGAGAGCAACAGATTAGAAATAGAGGGAAAATCTGAACATGAGGGGACGCAAGCAAAGTCAATCGCAGAGCAAAAAAGGAACAAAACAGAGCACCCGAAACTCCACCCCCTGGGGTTGAACCCTCCGGCCGACGCTCCTGCGGCGAAACAGGAGTAGCAACTCCCCCTCCGAGAAAAGAAAAAGAGGGGAACGAAAACGGAACCGATTTGGGGACGGGGGAGGAGCGAAACGGGAAAGATCGGAGGTTAAAAGGTGAGTGGGAGGGTGAAAAGATGAGTGGGAGAAAACGGACGGCTCAAGCCCACAACCGTGGCAAAGCCCACTATATCTGGCCAGTCACAAAAGATAATACAAATAATCAAACACAAAATAAAAAATTAATATAGATCGAGAAAACAAACGGCTAAACTACATAAATAACTCACAACAGTACATAAAAATTTATCAAAAAGGTACAAATGAAAAAATAATTAATAACAGTGCTGGTTTTTCCCCTAAAAATAAAGATAAGATAATGGGGGCAAGTCATGTTACGGACTCGCCTCCGCATGCGACGCCGCGTCGTCGCCTGCTACGGCTCATTCCTAGCTCGGCCTCGCCGGGATGGGGGAGGGGGCCCCGACCACACCT
>NC_041385.1:173567718-173585831 GCF_002162155.2 Triticum dicoccoides
CCATACAAGGAAGATGTGTCAGTACAACTATGCCCCTCGGTACGGTGCGGTGCGGGGGCAAGTCATGTTTCCCCCCACGCACCAACACCCCTAAGATAGATAATGGGGCAAAGTCCATACAAGGAAGATGTGTTCGGTACAGCTATGCCCCTCGGTACGGTGCGGTACGCGGGCAAGTCACGACCCTCACTACTATATAAAAACAAACAAAAAAGAAAAAGAAAAAGAACAAAATTGACAGCCCAAGGACAAAAAAGTACTAGTCCAAGATACTGGTATAGTCTAGTGCTAGATCCCAAAAACAACCAAATATAAAAAAAATTGACCGCCCAATGACAAAAAAGTACCAGTCCAAGTTACTGGTGTAGTCAAGTACTAGATAAAAACAAACAAAAAATAAAAAAATTGACCGCCCAAGGACAGGAGCAGGCCCACACACGCATGGGCCTGCCGTCCAGGGCCCACAGGTCGACAGAGAGATAGCGAGCGCGGTGTATAACCGCTCTGGTAAGTGTTCATAGGAGTTCGACTGGTGAGCGTCGGCTACGCTTATAAATGGGACCGGAGCCCCCTCGACTAGCGAGGTGGGACTAAACCCAGAGCGCACACGCACGCCGTGCTCCATAGCCGCGCGAGAGAAACTATTCGGGCCGAATACAACGACCCAGGCCGATGGCCCAACAAAGTACTTCGCCCCATAACAAAATCCAGTAGATCACGCATGACAAAAAATAAAAAATGAAGATAATTTTTTTAAAAAAAACCCAGTTAATAAACAAAAATATTGTAAAAAGTTCAAACACATCTTAATGGTAAGAACTATATATATATATATATATATATATATATATATATATATATATATATATATATATATATATGAGACTGTAAATAAAAATTTCAGGAACGAATTTACAAAAAAATCAACTACTACAATTCATCGGGTTCAAGTACAAAATAAAAATAAGTACTGTGCAGCGAAGATTTTTTTTATTTATTTTATGAAATACTAAAACTATCATTGTTCATCTATTAAAAAAGGATAAAACATTCTCCAAAATTCATGTAAAAAGTAAGGAAAAAAATATTATACAACAAACAAATTTGATCGGTAATTGACAAACTAAGATAGATCAGTACTATCATTAAAAGGATGTAAGTTCAGCAAAACTCAAATAACAAAAAAGCGGTTCTAAAAAACTCATCAGCGTATAGCACCGTCTGCGAGTTATGAACATGAAAAATATATCAGTCAAAACAAAGGATGCCCATCAGTTCAACTATAGAAATTGTTCCATAACTAATATAAACAATGTAAAAAACAGTTATACTTGAGCAGAACAATAGGAATAACATTACATAACTAGTTCCATACCATCATGATAACACCATACAATTCAACCATCCCACATGCAAATGTTTTAAAAAGAAAAAAATACTGCAACATAATCAACCACACACAAATCTCACAAACCGGCGTCATTGCCACATTTAAACCTACAACACATAGATTCTGAACGTCAGAGAGTCGTCTTCTCTCGAGAACATAACCATAACCACATCACCATCCTCAAATCCAGACTCAGCAACAAACTCCTTCCACCCAGTAGTTAGGTTGATGCAACCATCAAAGTCGATGTGGTAGGCAACATCCATCAACTGATACCCATTCTTGTCTGAAGTCTCCATCTTCAGAACACCGGACCTAGGAGCAACAATCCGGATCCTAGATGACATTTTCTGCAAATGGGCATGGGAGGACAAAACAAAATCAACACCTGACATAACTGAATTTTTACACAGATATAGGAACGATTTGCATAACAAACTAAAATGGAAAAAATCTGAACCAAAACAATAACACAAAACTAACTAGACATGTGAACTGACTAAACTAAAGAAATACACAAACCAATACACCTACAGTAAAAACATCTATTCATAAATAGATCAGGGATTATACAAAAAATGGTTGAAATACTGTTAAGTAATGAAAAAATACACACAGAAATCCCTACTGTTAAAATCTCACAAAACCAAATTAAAAAAATATAGACAAGCTATTCATTAGACAAAACTGCAGATCCAGTCCATGGGATTCGAACAGAAACCATCAAGAACGTAGGAACCAAAACGAATAGAAACACATACCCATGATTCCTTCAAGTCACCATCCGTCAGGCGACAAACATAGGGTGTACGAAACCCATGGTTGTTGTATAGCAAACAAGAAAGTTTCCCACGCCGCTGAGTCTGAGTGAGCTCCAAACCAGTCTCGTACACACAGCCGTCAGCTATGCGCGCCATCTTTGCCAGGCATCCACATGAACAATCCTCCATGGGACACATAGGAACAGAGAAAAAAACGACGAAGAGAAGAGAGAGGAACCTAGATCTGATTCTGGAAGAAGGAAGAAAAGGGAGGGGAAAGACTTGGCCACACACCACACATAGATGGATAGCGTTTATAGTCAGGGACACTCACAGATTATAAAAATAATAAATAGGAAGATGGGTAGCCAGCTAGTAGGAAATAGTTATTACACAAGCCATGCAACATTTGACCGTAAATCAGTTCAACTTCAGAAAAACAAGCAGTTCAAAGGTGCACATGTCGAACATATGCAGACAAAACAACACATTCAGAAAACAAAAACAAGTTGAATTCATTTAGACATTCGAACATCTACTCCTCCACAACAAAAATGTTAAAAACATAATGTTCACTACTTCAGTCATAACGATCAAAGAAACGACGCCATTTTTCCCTCGTGGATGGATGTGGAGCCGTGGATGCTCTCGCCCTAGCCCAACTAATGATCTGGATATGGTTCCTTCCCCTGCCCTCTGGGAAAAGAAGCTCCAATTCATTGGAGTTGCAAGAATCCATCACCTCACGCGCAAGTCGTCTGTTGAACTCTGCCTCCAGTTCCTCCTCGACAGCACATCGTGCCATCTGCCTGCGCCTGCGCCTCCTCCTCCTCTGCTTAGCTACTGCAGCCCTCATATCTATGGCGCCCCCCTCCTCCTCTGTGACCTCTCCTAGCTCAGGATCCATCCCCCCTTTTCTTTGGTTGCAGCTCGTAGAATGAAACTGATAGAGGGTTCGGGCTTTATAATCAAAGTGCAGAGCCATCAGTGCCGCTCCAATGTCAACACACAGTAATAAAACTTTGACACGCAACAGTCAAACTACACATACAACAGCAATTAAAAAACAATACTAAAAAACACGCAAATTAATTACGCACTTTGACCAGATTACAAGAAATCGCAGCTTACAGTCAGCCGCCATACATGCCCTCCGCCAATAACAAAATAACATGGGAATCAGAGGTAGAAACAACTCAAAAAAGTAAAATTAACAACGCAAATCTTTTCATACGATCCTTATATCTCTCCCTGCAACACCAATTCGAAAGTAAAAAAGAACAGAAAAAGAAGAATAGAATTCCATGGTGGGCGTCGAAACCGACCAAGAACACCAAAACTTGTAATCGTGAATTACAGATGAAAATAATCTCAAAAAACCATAACATACCGATAATTCTGTTGGGGAACATAGTAATTTCAAAAAATTTCCTACGCACACGCAAGATCATGGTGATGGCATAGCAACGAGAGGGGAGAGTGTTGTCCACGTACCCTCGTAGACCATAAGCGGAAGCGTTAGCACAATGCGGCTGATGTAGTCATACGTCTTCATGATCCGACCGATCCAAGCACCGAACGTACAGCACCTCCGAGTTCAGCACACGTTCAGCTCGATGACGATCCCCGGGCTCCGATCCAGCAAAGCTTCGGGGATGAGTTCCGTCAGCACAACGGCGTGGTGACGATGATGATGTTCTACCAGCGTAGGGCTTTGCCTAAACTCTGCGACGATATGACCGAGGTGGAATATGGTGGAGGGGGGCACCGCACACAGCTAAGGAACGATCCGTAGATCAACTTGTGTGTCTATGGGGTGCCCCCCTGCCCCTGTATATAAAGGAGCAAGGGGGTGGCCGGCCGGCCCTAGGGGGCGCGCCAAGGAGGGGGGAGTCCTCCTCCTAGTGGGAGTAGGACTCCCCTTTCCTAGTCCAACTAGGAAGGGGGAAGGGGGAAGGAAAGGGAGGGAGAAGGAGAGGGAAAGAGGGGCCGCGCCCCCTCCCCTAGTCCAATTCAGACTCCCCATGGGAGGGGGTGCGCCACCTCCTGGGCTGCTGCCCTCTCTCTTCCCTCAGGCCCACTAAGGCCCAATACTTCCCCGGGGGGTTCCGGTAACCCCTCCGGCACTCCAGTTTTCTCCGAAATCACCCGGAACACTTCCGGTGTCCGAATATAGTCGTCCAATATATCAATCTTTATGTCTCGACCATTTCGAGACTCCTCGTCATATCTGTGATCACATCCGGTACTCCGAACAAACTTCGGTACATCAAAACTTATAAACTCATAATAAAACTATCATCGTAACGTTAAGCGTGCGGACCCTACGGGTTCGAGAACTATGTAGACATGACCTAGAACCATTCTCGGTCAATAACCAATAGCGGAACCTAGATGCCCATATTGGTTCCTACATATTCTACGAATATCTTTATCGGTCAAACCGCATAACAACATACATTGTTCCCTTTGTCATTGGTATGTTACTTGCCCGAGATTCGATCGTCGGTATCCAATACCTAGTTCAATCTCGTTACCGGAAAGTCTCTTTACTCGTTACGTAATGCATCATCCCGTAACCAACTCATTGATCACATTGCTTGCAAGGCTTATAGTGATGTGCATTACCGAGAGGGCCCAGAGATACCTCTCCGACAATCGGAGTGACAAAACCTAATCTCAAAATACGCCAAGTCAACATGTACCTTTGGAGACACCTGTAGTACTCCTTTATAATCACCCAGTTATGTTGTGACGTTTGGTAGTACCGAAAGTGTTCCTCTGGTAAACGGGAGTTGCATAATCTCATAGTTTCAGGAACATGTATAAGTCATGAAGAAAGCAATAGCAATATACTAAACGATCAAGTGCTAGGCTAACGGAATGGGTCATGTCAATCACATCATTCTCCTAATGATGTGATCCCATTAATCAAATGACAACACATGTCTATGGTTAGGAAACATAACCATCTTCGATTAATGAGCTAGTCAAGTAGAGGCATACTAGTGACTATATGTTTGTCTATGTATTCACACATGTATCATGTTTCCGGTTAATACAATTCTAGCATGAATAATAAACATTTATCATGATATGAGGAAATAAATAATAACTTTATTATTGCCTCTAGGGCATATTTCCTTCAGTCTCCCACTTGCACGAGAGTCAATAATCTAGATTACATAGTAATGGTTCTAACACCCATGGAGTCTTGGTGCTGATCATGTTTTGCTCGTGAGAGAGGCTTAGTCAACGGGTCTGCAACATTCAGATCCGTATGTATCTTTCAAATCTCTATGTCTCCCACTTGGACTTGGTCCCGAATGGAATTGAAGCGTCTCTTGATGTGCTTGGTCCTCTTGTGAAATCTGGATTCCTTTGCCAAGGCAATTGCACCAGTATTGTCGCAGAAGATCTTCATTGGTCCCGATGCACTAGGTATGACACCTAGATCGGAAATGAACTCCTTCATCCAGACTCGTTCATTTGCTGCTTCTGAAGCAGCTATGTACTCCGCTCCACATGTAGATCCCGCCACGACGCTTTGTTTAGAACTGCACCAACTTATAGCTCCACCGTTTAATAAAAATACTTATCCGGTTTGTGATTTAGAATCGTCCGGATCAGTTTCAAAGCTTGCATCAACGTAACCATTTACGACTAGCTCTTTGTCACCTCCATATACGAGAAACATATCCTTAGTCCTTTTCAGGTATTTCAGGATGTTCTTGACCGCTTTCAGTGATCCACTCCTGGATTACTTTGGTACCTTCCTGCCAAGCTTATTGCTAAGCATACGTCAGGTCTGGTACACAGCATTGCATACATGATAGAGCCTATGGCTGAAGCATAGGGAACATCTTTCATTTTCTCTCTATCTTCTGCCGTGGTCGGGCATTGAGTTTAACTCAACTTCACACCTTGAAGCACGGGAAAGAACCCTTTGTTTGCCTGATCCATTTTGAAATTTTTCAAAATTTTATCAAGGTATGTGCTTTGTGAAAGTCCTATTAAGCGTCTTGATCTATCTCTATAGATCTTGATGCCCAATATGTAAGCAGCTTCACCGAGGTCTTTCATTGAAAAACTTTTATTCAAGTATCCCTTTATGCTATCCAGAAATTCTATATCATTTCCAATTAATAATATGTCATCTACATATAATATCAGAAATGCTACAGAGCTCCCACTCACTTTCTTGTAAATACAGGCTTCTCCAAAAGTCTGTATAAAACCATATGCTTTGATCACACTATCAAAACGTTTATTCCAACTCCGAGATGCTTGCACCAGTCCATAAATGGATCGCTGGAGCTTGCACACTTTGTTAGCACCTTTTGGATCAACAAAACCTTCTGGTTGCATCATATACAACTCTTCTTCCAGAAATCCATTCAAGAATGCAGTTTTAACATCCATTTGCCAAATTTCATAATCATGAAATGCAGCAATAGGTAACATGATTCGGACAGACTTAAGCATCGCTACGGGTGAGAAAGTCTCATCGTAGTCAACCCCTTGAACTTGTCGAAAACCTTTCGCAACAAGTCGAGCTTTATAGACAGTTATATTACCATCAGCGTCAGTCTTCTTCTTAAAGATCCATTCATTCTCAATGGCTTGCTGATCATCGGGCAAGTCAACCAAAGTCCATACTTTGTTCTCATACATGGATCCCATCTCAGATTTCATGGCCTCTAGCCATTTTGTGGAATCTGGGATCATCATCGCTTCCTCATAGTTCGTAGGTTCATCATGGTCAAGTAACATGACTTCTAGAATAGGATTACCGTACCACTCTGGTGTGGATCTTACTCTGGTAGACCTACGAGGTTCAGTAGAAACTTGATCTGAAGTTTCATGATCAATATCATTAGCTTCCTCACTAATTGGTGTAGTTGTCACAGGAACCGGTTCTTGTGATGAACTACTTTCCAATAAGGGAGCAGATACAGTTATCTCATCAAGTTCTACTTTCCTCCCACTCACTTCTTTCGAGAGAAACTCCTTCTCTAGAAAGGTTCTGATTTTAGCAACGAAAATCTTGCCCTCGGATCTGTGATGGAAGGTGTACCCAATAGTCTCTTTTGGGTATCCTATGAAGAAACATTTCTCCGATTTGGGTTTGAGCTTGTCTGGTTGAAGTTTCTTCACATAAGCATCGCAGCCCCAAACTTTAAGAAACGACAACTTTGGTTTCTTGCCAAACCACAGTTCATAAGGCGTCGTCTCAGCGGATTTTGATGGTGCCCTATTTAACATGAATGCAGCCGTCTCTAAATCATAACCCCAGAACGATAGCGGTAAATCAGTAAGAGACATCATAGATCGCACCATATCTAGTAAAGTACGATTACGACGTTCGAACACACCATTTCGTTGTGGTGTTCCGGGTGGCGTGAGTTGCGAAACTATTCCGCATTGTTTCAAGTGTAGACCAAACTCGTAACTCAAATATTCTCCTCCACGATCAGATCGTAGAAACTTTATTTTCTTGTTACGATGATTTTCCACTTCACTATGAAAGTCTTTGAACTTTTCAAATGTTTCAGACTTGTGTTTCATTAAGTAGATATACCCATATCTGCTCAAATCATCTGTGAAGGTGAGGAAATAACGATACCCGCCGCGAGCCTCAACATTCATTGGACCACAAACATCAGTATGTATGATTTCCAACAAATCAGCTGGTCGCTCCATAGTTCCGGAGAACGGCGTTTTAGTCATCTTGCCCATGAGGCACGGTTCGCAAGTACCAAGTGATTCATAATCAAGTGATTCCAAAAGCCCATCAGTATGGAGTTTCTTCATGCGCTTTACACCGATATGACCCAAATGGCAGTGCCACAAATAAGTTGCACTATCGTTATCAACTCTGCATCTTTTGGTTTCAACACTATGAATATGTGTATCACTACTATCGAGATTCAATAAAAATAGACCACTCATCAAGGGTGCATGACCATAAAAGATATTACTCATATAAATAGAACAACCATTATTCTCTGATTTAAATGAATAACCGTCTCGCATCAAACAAGATCCAGATATAATGTTCATGCTCAACGCTGGCACCAAATAACAATTATTTAGGTCTAAAACTAATCCCGATGGTAGATGTAGAGGTAGCGTGCCGACCGCGATCACATCGACTTTGGAACCATTTCCCACGCGCATCGTCACCTCGTCCTTAGCCAATCTTCGCTTAATCCGTAGTCCCTGTTTCGAGTTGCAAATATTAGCAACAGAACCAGTATCAAATACCCAGGTGCTACTGCGAGCATTAGTAAGGTACACATCAATAACATGTATATCACATATACCTTTGTTTACTTTGCCATCCTTCTTATCCGCCAAATACTTGGGGCAGTTCCACTTCCAGTGTCCAGTCTGCTTCCAGTAGAAGCACTCAGTTTCAGGCATAGGTCCAGACTTGGGTTTCTTCTCTTGAGCAGCAACTTGTTTGCTGTTCTTCTTGAAGTTCCCCTTCTTCTTCCCTTTGCCCTTTTCTTGAAACTGGTGGTCTTGTTAACCATCAACACTTGATGCTCCTTCTTGATTTCTACCTCCGCGGCTTTTAGCATTGCGAAGAGCTCGGGAATAGTCTTGTTCACCCCTTGCATATTATAGTTCATCACAAAGCTCTTGTAGCTTGGTGGCAGTGATTGAAGAATTCTGTCAATGACACTATCATCAGGAAGATTAACTCCCAGTTGAATCAAGTGATTATTATACCCAGACATTTTGAGTATGTGTTCACTGACAGAACTATTCTCCTCCATCTTGCAGCTATAGAACTTATTGGAGACTTCATATCTCTCAATCCAGGCATTTGCTTGAAATATTAACTTCAACTCCTGGAACATCTCATATGCTCCATGACGTTCAAAACGTCGTTGAAGACCTGGTTCTAAGCCGTAAAGCATGGCACACTGAACTATCGAGTAGTCATCAGCTTTGCTCTGCCAGACGTTCTTAACGTCGTCAGTTGCATCAGCAGCAGGCCTGGCACCCAGCGGTGCTTCCAGGACGTAACTTTTTTGTGCAGCAATGAGGATAATCCTCAGGTTACAGACCCAGTCCGTGTAATTGCTACCATCATCTTTCAACTTTGCTTTCTCAAGGAACGCATTAAAATTCAACGGAACAACAGCACGAGCCATCTATCTACAAACAAACATAGACAAGCAAGATACTATCAGGTACTAAGTTCATGATAAATTTAAGTTCAATTAATCATATTACTTAAGAACTCCCACTTAGACAGACATCTCTCTAGTCATCTAAGTGATCACGTGATCCAAATACACTAAACCATGTCCGATCATCACGTGAGATGGAGTAGTTTCAATGGTGAACATCACTATGTTGATCATATCTACTATATGATTCACCTTCGACCTTTCGGTCTCCGTGTTACGAGGCCATATCTGTATATGCTAGGCTCGTCAAGTATGACCTGAGTATTCCGCGTGTGCAACTGTTTTGCACCCGTTGTATTTGAACGTAGAGCCTATCACACCCGATCATCACGTGGTGTCTCAGCACGAAGAACTTCCGCAACGGTGCATACTCAGGGAGAACACTTCTTGATTATTAGTGAGAGATCATCTTAAAATGCTACCGTCAATCAAAGCAAGATAAGATGCATAAAGGATAAACATCACATGCAATCAATATAAGTGATATGATATGGCCATCATCATCTTGTGCTTGTGATCTCCATCTTCGAAGCACCGTCGTGATCACCATCGTCACCGGCGCGACACCTTGATCTCCATTGTAGCATCATTGTCGTTTACGCCATCTATTGCTTCTACGACTATCGCTACTGCTTAGTGATAAAGTAAAGCAATTACAGGGCGTTTGCATTTCATACAATAAAGCGACAACCATATGGCTCCTGCCAGTTGCCGATAACTTCGGTTACAAAACATGATCATCTCATACAATAAAATATAGCATCACGTCTTGACCATATCACATCACAACATGCCCTGCAAAAACAAGTTAGACGTCCTCTACTTTGTTGTTGCAAATTTTACGTGGCTGCTACGGGCTTAGCAAGAACCGTTCTTACCTACGCATCAAAACCACAACGATAGTTCATCAAGTTGGTGCTGTTTTAACCTTCGTAAGGACCGGGCGTAGCCACACTTGATTCAGCTAAAGTGAGAGACAGACACCCGCCAGCCACCTTTAAGCACGAGTGCTCGTAACGGTGAAACCAGTCTCGCGTAAGCGTACGCGTAATGTCGGTCCGGGCCGCTTCATCTCACAATACCGCTGAACCAAAGTATGACATGCTGGTAAGCAGTATGACTTGTATCGCCCACAACTCACTTGTGTTCTACTCGTGCATATAACATCAATGCATAAAACCTAGGCTCGGATGCCACTGTTGGGGAACCTAGTAATTTCAAAAACTTTCCTACGCACACGCAAGATCATGGTGATGGCATAGCAACAAGAGGGGAGAGTGTTGTCCACGTATCCTCGTAGACTGTAAGCGGAAGTGTTAGCACAACGCGGTTGATGTAGTCGTACGTCTTCACGATCCGATCGATCCAAGCACCGAACGTACGGCACGTCCGAGTTCAGCACACGTTCAGCTCGATGACGATCCCCGGGCTCCGATCCAGCAAAGCTTCGGGGATGAGTTCCGTCAGCATGACGACATGGTGACGATGATGATGTTCTACCAGCACAGGGCTTCGCCTAAACTCTGCGACGATATGACCGAGGTGGAATATGGTGGAGGGTGGCACCGCACACGGCTAAGGAACGATCAGTAGATCAACTTGTTTGTCTATGGGGTGCCCCCCTGCCCCCGTATATAAAGGAGCAAGGGGGAAGGCCGGTCGGCCCTAGGGGGCGCGCCAAGGAGGGTGGAGTCCTCCTCCTAGTGGGAGTAGGACTCCCCTTTTCTAGTCCAACTAGGAAGGGGGAAGAGGGAAGGAAAGAGAGGGAGAAGGAGAGGAAAAGAGGGGCCGCGCCCCCCTCCCCTAGTCCAATTCGGACTCCCCATGGGAGGGGGCGCGCCACCTCCTAGGCTGCTGCCCTCTCTCTTTCCTCAGGCCCACTAAGGCCCAATACTTCCCCGGGGGCTTCCGGTAACCCCTCCGGCACTCCGGTTTTCTCCGAAATCACCCGGAACACTTCCGGTGTCCGAATATAGTCGTCCAATATATCAATCTTTATGTCTCGACAATTTCGAGACTCCTCGTCATGTCTGTGATCACATCCGGGACTCCGAACAAACTTCGGTACATCAAAACTTATAAACTCATAATAAAACTATCATCGTAACGTTAAGCGTGCGGACCCTACGGGTTCGAGAACTATGTAGACATAACCTAGAACCATTCTCGGTCAATAACCAATAGCGGAACCTGGATGCCCATATTGGTTCCTACATATTCTACGAAGATCTTTATCGGTCAAACCGCATAACAACATACGTTGTTCCCTTTGTCATCAGTATGTTACTTGCCCGAGATTCGATCGTCGGTATCCAATACCTAGTTCAATCTCGTTACCGGCAAGTCTCTTTACTCGTTATGTAATGCATCATCCCGTAACCAACTCATTGGTCACATTGCTTGCAAGGCTTATAGTGATGTGCATTATCGAGAGGGCCCAGAGATACCTCTCCGACAATCGGAGTGACAAAACCTAATCTCGAAATACGCCAACTCAACATGTACCTTTGGAGACACCTATAGTACTCCTTTATAATCACCCAGTTACGTTGTGATGTTTGGTAGTACCCAAAGTGTTCCTCCGGTAAACGGGAGTTGCATAATCTCATAGTTTCAGGAACATGTATAAGTCATGAAGAAAGCAATAGCAATATACTAAACGATCAAGTGCTAGGCTAACGGAATGGGTCATGTCAATCACATCATTCTCCTAATGATGTGATCCCATTAATCAAATGACAACACATGTCTATGGTTAGGAAACATAACCATCTTCGATTAATGAGCTAGTCAAGTAGAGGCATACTAGTGACTATATGTTTGTCTATGTATTCACACATGTATCATGTTTCCGATTAATACAATTCTAGCATGAATAATAAATATTTATCATGATATGAGGAAATAAATAATAACTTTATTATTGCCTCTAGGGCATATTTCCTTCAAATTCTCACATCAAAAACGACAAACACGACGTAATTTGAGGCCCGCGAACACCACAGTAAACACTGACGCCAAAAAACACGTCCGCCGCCAAAATGCCCACGCCGTCACCTCCGGTGACTACAAATCGCAAAACACATCCAGATGAGCGCGCGCACGTGCGGAACCCCTTTACGTGTCTCCTCTAGCAACGAATGGCCCGCAGCATTGCGCCGGAGAACGGCCAGAAGCTCCACGTTGCATCCCCTCTTTCTGTCCGTCGTGCACGCAAGAACATCAGTTCTTGTTGAAAAACACGTCAGTCCAACCTGTGAACTACGACAGTACAGAAAGGGTAACAGAATAATATTCTGTTATGCGTAACAGAATAGCCCAGATGTGTGTGTGTGTCTATATATATATATATATATATATATATATATATATATATATATATATGTATCCTGCCTTCGCGGCTAAGAGTTGTGTTCATTATGAGAAGCCGGATACAATTATTTTACAGAGAAAAGCCGATGTGTATTCTTCAAGGAACCCGCCTTGCAATGCCGAAGACAATCTGAGCGCCGAATATATCATCATTGAAGACTGGTTCAGGGGCTACTGGGGAGTCCTGGAGTAGGGGATCCTCGGGCGTCTGGTCTATTGGATGTGGGCCGGACTGATGAGCCGTCGAGATACAATACAGAAGACGGAGGGGGTGGATGGGCGGCGCAGCTCGGGTAAGCGATGCTGAAGAAGAGCGGCGGTGGCGGCCTGACGGCGGCGGCAGCGGTTGGGTTAGGAGTATGGTGGCGATGCTCGAAGTAGGCGGGGAAGAACCCGGCATCGTGACGGAGACTTGCGCTAACGATGGCATTCATGCGCCGAGGGAGGCGACGCGGCGCATACCACATGAAGTCGATGCGTGGGGGCGGCGGAGTGGACCGCGAGACGCGGCGCTACGCCTCGAAGGGGCGACATCAGGGCGACGCAGCAGCAGCAGGCTGGTCGAGGCGACGATGGGAAGACCTCGGGCGGCAACGTAGACCGCGGGGCACAACGCTACCGCCCAAAGGTGCGGTGCAGTGCGGGTCGATGCAACCCTTGGGTGGCGGCGGGGACCGCGTGTTACGGCACTACGACCCGAAGGGGCGACGCACTGGCAACACGCTAGTCGATGCAGCCGCGGGGAGAACCACGGGATGGCGGCGGTGCGGCCCGACTGGGTAACGCATCGGCAACCTATTGCTGGAGCGGTGGAGGGGCGTGCCGTACTCGGGGACAACCTTCACAGGACCTGCAGAGGCGGGTGCAACCGACTGATCAGGTCTGTGGCGCGGCATGGATGGAGCGGATCGCAGGCTGGCGGGTGATCAGTCCGACCGCACACAAGGTTGGGGATGCTGCTCGATGATGATGATGGTGGTGTGGACGGTGAAGCGAGGTGGTCGAGCAGACCTAGGCGACGACAACCGGCGGGAACGGCGTGTGGACGAGCGGCTAGTGTGCGGGGCTCAAGCGGTTAAGCCCAAGCGACCAACGTGGCACCGACGCCCGAGCGGCTAGGCTCGAGCGGCGAACACAATGTCGTGCATGAGATGGCCATATGGCGGCGGCGGCGGCGGAGACGGTAGGTGATGCAGGAGTTCTTTGGAGCAGGGCGGCGACAGGCGACGCAAAGCAACCAGTGGGCAAACGCGCAGCCAATACCCGTGAAGGCCACCGCGTCGCGTGAGGCCGTTGAGTCGGAGAAGAGGCCGGGTGGTTGCCCCTATGTCGGAGTAGAGGCGGCGACGGCCGGCGTAGACCGACGGCAACAGAACGCCGACGGCGGCCGTGACAGGCCGACGTGTCGAGCGAGGCAACCGTGTTGGACTGGAAGCCGGGGGATCGTGCTGATCTCGGAGTAGAAGCGAGCGGGGGTCGACGGCGACTGTGGGCGACGCAATCCGATCTATGATCGGTGAACCAAAAAAAGAAAATGCCAGCCAAATGACCGACGGAGAAAAAACTGATCAAGGGATAGGAAAAACTCACTAGGGCAGCTGATCACAGATTGGCGGATGAACCCTGCTACGGGTCGCGTGGCCCCCGGCAGAGATCATGGAGATCGACCTCCCGAGGGCGGCGCCTTGTGGAAGCGTGCGGCGGCTAGGTCTAGAAACATGCGGCTGATACAATGTTAGAAGGGAATCGAGAGGGATTGGCCGAATATAATGGTTGTTGTATTGAGCCCCTCAGACGATTTATATAGAGTACAAGGTTTGGAGGGCAAGAAGCCTCTCCTAAAGATAAGGCAGGAGATGATTAAAAATCATAGACTACCATCTACAAATATATGCCTACATACTCTAACAGAATAGACATTAATGTAGCGGCAGCAACGAGCCGAAGCATTTTTCTCGCCCGCGGCACCGTGTGAGTGCCGTGCCATTCGGCCGGGATACGGCACTGACCAATTCCGCTCTGGACCGGCATAAATACAATAAAGTGGAATGACGGTTTAAGCGGAATGAGAGGGGTGGAGGGAATGGGCTGGGTGGGGTGTCGGATGCCTACATGGCGGAGGTACGGACTGTGAGAAACCTCCCGAGTTAGCTTCCGGTTTGTGGGCCTTCAGACATCCGGACCAATTGACGAATGTTCGGTGCACGATGTTGAATGAGCCAACGTGATCTGAACATTTACAAGTAATTTGATGCACGGTGGGTGTGGCGTAGTTCTCCTCCATGTCCGGAGTCGCTCTCAGTGAAGACTACAGTATTGATGACATGCTAAATGTAAAAGTGACAGTGAACAGTACGAATGAACGGGACTTAATTGATGGTGACCACCACCGTTGTCGGCTATTATTGTCGGATGATGAGGCGAGCCAGCGGCAATGCTATACGTACAGATCACTGTCACTTTGGTCTCAGGATGGGAATGGGCCGGGTCGACCCACCGGGTCTCTGGCCCGACCCAGAAAAACAAGGCCGATGGGTCAGTCGGGTCGGCCTCATACAAAAATCGGGCCAGTAGAGCCGGCACGGAGTGACCCATTGGGTCAGCGGGGCTGACCCACCTCCGAGTACTGGAGTCCATCGGTATCACCAAATCTTATACGACAACTAGCGATCAGCTAATTATAGTATACTAATTAGCCCAAACTTCAACTAGCTAACATTTGTACATGTACTGGAATCCATTAACCCAACCCTCCTTTATAAACCGGACGTGAATAGAGCTGAAATTGCATATTATGGTTCATTTGTAAACTTTAGTTATTTCAATCATGCATGTTTAGGTTATAATTTTGTTTTATACTTGTAATAACATATTTTGAAAATATTCTATGTACCACAACCAAATCTTGTATAAGAAAATAAAATTTGGGTCGACCCGAAGTACCCATCGGGCCGACGAGGCCATTGACTTTTTTGAATTGGGTCGACCCGTGGCCTCTCAAATTGGCCTTGAGGCCAACGGGGCCGGGTCCAAGGCCAGGTCCGGGCCGACCCGTTCCCACCCTGACTTTGGTCAATAGGTGAGCGGGGTGGTCTACCCCCTGAAAATCAGGGGTAGAGGTTTGTGATTGGTTGTTAGATGGAAGGAGCGTGTAAAAGTGTGTAAGTCTTTGTATGCCAGCGCAACAGCTGCTTGTGAAGCTCCAGCACACTGTCACGGGGGGTCAGCCCAAGAAGAGCAGGCCTTCCGCCAGTCGCCGCGCCTCGTCGCGGCCCAGCATCTCCTCGACGACGGCCACCGCGTACTCCATGGCGGTGCCGGGGCTCCTGCTCGTGATCACGTTCCCGTCAACCACCACCCTGTTCTCGCACTCGCTGTCGTCCGCGAGCAGCCCGGCCATGGATGCGCACGTCGTCGCCTTCTTGCCCTGCAGCAGCCGAAGCGATTTCGCATTTCAGCGTCGGCGCGCGGTGAGCGGGTTGGAGTAGGTACCGGGTAGCTCAGCACGTACCTTGAGCAGGCCATGGGGCTCGAGCACGTGGGCGGTGGCGGCGCCGATCGCGCCGTACGGCCTGTTCGCTTCCGCCTGCTTCTTCAGCAGAGCGACGAGCTGCTCACAGCCGCCCAGCGTCTTCGCGCCCGGCATGCCGCCCTGTTTGAATCAAAGAAACGGAGGCCGATCAATCAATCAGTGGCTACCAGCGGACGTGTATCTGAAGCTCTTGCATGCTACTTGCCGGCACGATGATCAGATCGAAGGGCGCACGATCGGCGGCCTCGTCCAGCATCACGTCGGCCACGATCCTCGTCCCGTGTCGCGCGGTGACCACGACACCGTCCTCGGCGGACGCAACGATGACGTCCGCGTTGGCTCTGCGCAGCGCGTCGACGATTATTATCGCCTCCATCTCCTCAATGCCGTTGCCTAGTGGAAGAAGAACCTGAAGCACCAAGAATGGGAGGCAATGGGTTTTAGAGAACCTCGTGATTCAGGAGTGGAACTTCAGAATACCAGTACTGCGCGCTTTGCAATGCACCTGACCTTGGGTGTGCCGCTGCAATGCCACTGGACCGAGTTGAGTTCGTTCATGCTGTAGCCACCTTCGTATCTCACTAGCTAAACAACAAAAAGACATAGCAACTTTCGAAAAAAATATGAAAAACATACCCCCTTTTATCCTTATTCTTGTACTAAATCAGCGATAATTAATATGGATTGGAGGGAGCAGCAGAATATGGTAGTGCAGTTGATGAGGAAAATGTTGCCACCTCGCAATTAGATGGGCAATCGAGTTGATAAGAAAACTCACCATTGGTTTAGCGATCTGCTCGACCTTCTCCTTCCCATAGAGCTGCTCCACCAAGGCCAGCGCAAACTCCATCGACGTTGCCGGCCCAGTGCCCGTCACGGCATTGCCGTCCACCACCACGTTCGCGTCCACGGCGGTCACCTCGGGAGGGAACTTCTCCACGAACCATGGATGACCCGTAGCCTAAGTACACAAAGCATTTGTTGCAAAAAAAAGGTGGGAACATAATCTATCCACGCAAAAGAAAAAAAATGTCATCCCTAAAATACAGTGGCTTGCCTCTTTTTTTTTTTACTAAAGGCAGATAATCTTTTAAGCTTTTTTTCTTGCGGGTGATAATCTTTTAAGCTTTGCTACACTTACGGAGATTCCCTAAATAAAAAGAAAGAAGAAGAAAATACACCATGTTTATCCACACTAGAAAATACTCGCGAGTTGTTGTGGGAATTGGTTGCAGTATAATTCAATAAGATTTGGTTATGTTGATTATGAATATTTAGATTAATAATATGATAGTTGAAACCTTTGCACTTAAGAAATTATATGAGATAGATCTAGAACTAAAATTACATATAATTTATTGTACTAGACTAATGTATAGTTGTAAGATATTTACTGGATATAGATATCACGATACAATGGAAAAGAGGGTAAGGCTCTTCCCATGCATGTTGAGGTCGCATGCTTAAGAGCCCCGCTACACATACGACATTTGACATATGACTTTTGTCCAACAATGCACATAAAGACACTCGTTGGTTGAATTTAGTGTGCATCACACCCATGGATTGCTGATCGTACAACTATGAGACCATAGTATCGTATGTTCATTATTTTTGCATGCTTAAATGTTGAGATAAATAATTGAGTGAAAATCAGATAGTTATATAGGATAAGTGAGTATCCACACCCCTAATTGTTATGTGTGCGCGCAATTACACTCCTTCTTCATCCGTGTAGAGAGACAAGTTATGGGCTGTGCAATCGCGATGTATTGATCGGTGCACCAGGCACGCATATATAAGTACAGAGGTGGGCCACAACCTCAACTATACAAGGAAACAGGAGGTGGGCC
>NC_041385.1:173586038-173587714 GCF_002162155.2 Triticum dicoccoides
CGAAGCAGCGCCAGTGACGCAGAGACTGGAACGGAACTCCTCAAAGGTGGAAGTCGGCAGTCCCTTCGTCATCACATCAGCGAACTGCTGAGCGGTCGGCACATGGAGAACCCGCATGCGTCCAAGAGTCACCTGCTCGCGCACAAAGTGAATGTCCAGCTCAATGTGTTTAGTCCGGCGATGATGAACGGGGTTGGCGGAGAGGTACACCGCAGAGACGTTGTCGCAGTAGACAACCGTAGCCTGGGCGACATCATGATGTAGCTCCTGAAGTAACTGTCGAAGCCAGGTGCACTCGGCGACAGCGTTGGCCACAGCTCGGTACTCAGCCTCCGCGCTAGAGCGCGAAACCGTGGGTTGTCGCTTGGACGACCACGAGACGAGGGAAGGACCGAGGTAGACGCAGTAGCCAGAGGTGGACCGAAGAGTATCCGGGCAGCCGGCCCAGTCTGCATCGGAGTAAGCCACCATCTCCAGAGAAGTGGACGCCGTGAGTGTCAACCCAAGGGACATCGTGCCGCGGATGTAGCGAAGGATCCACTTCACGAGAGTCCAGTGAGAGTCACGAGGGGCGTGCATGTGGAGACACACCTGCTGGACAGCATACTGAAGATCCGGTCGGGTGAGTGTCAAGTACTGTAGAGCGCCGACAATAGACCGGTAGAATGGAGCATCCGACGCAGGCGAACCCTCAAGAGCAGAAACCTTGGCCTTCGTGTCAACAGGAGTAGCAACAGGATGGCAGTTGAGCATGCCAGCGCGCTCAAGAAGCTCATGGGCATACTTCTGTTGATGAAGAAAGAAACCGTCCGGACGCCGAACGACCTCAATGCCAAGGAAATAATGTAGAGCACCCAGGTCCTTGATAGCAAACTCGTCACGCAGCCGGAGAGTAATCTGCTGAAGAACGGCTGCGGAGGAGGCTGTCAGGATGATGTCGTCGACGTAAAGCAGCAAATATGCAGTCGTGTCACCGTGGCGATAGACAAACAGTGAGGCGTCCGAGCGAGTGACGCTGAAGCCCAGTGTCTGAAGAAACCCGGCGATCCGCTGGTACCAGGCACGGGGTGCCTGCTTGAGCCCATAAAGAGAGCGCGACAGCAGGCACACATGGCCGGGAAATGAAGCGTCGACGAAGCCTGTGGGTTGCTCACAAAACACCTGCTCCTCAAGATGGCCGTGGAGAAAGGCGTTGGAGACATCCATCTGGTGAACAGGCCAGCCGCGAGAGACGGCGAGCTGGAGGACAGTGCGGATCGTGCCCGGTTTGACAACCGGGGCGAACGTCTCCGTGAAATCAAATCCAGCACGCTGGCGGAAACCGCGGACCACCCAGCGAGCCTTGTAGCGCTCAAGTGAACCGTCTGAGCGGGTCTTATGGCGAAAGACCCACTTGCCGGTGATGACGTTGGCGCGAGGAGGCCGGGGAACCAGGGTCCAGGTGCGGTTCCGTTGGAGAGCGTCGAACTCTTCCTGCATCGCCGCAAGCCAGTGAGGATCACGAAGGGCGGCGCGGGCGGACGCAGGAATGGGTGACGGCTCCACGGCAGACGCGGCGAGGACGTACTCGTCACGCGAGTACCGGAGACTCGGGCAGTGAATGCCGGCGCGAGCACGGGTGACAGGGCCGGACGGGGCCACCGGGGCCGGCGAGGCGGCCGGCGAGGCATCCGGCG
>NC_041385.1:173588194-173590984 GCF_002162155.2 Triticum dicoccoides
GGCGAGGCGGCAGGCGGCGAGGCCGTCCCTGCGGCGGAGGAGTTGCCCGACCCCGCGGCGCCCGAGTCGGGGGCGGCGGGTGAAGGCGGGGCGCCGGCCGCACCGTCAGAGCCGGCCGGGGAGGGCGCCAGCAGTAGGGCTCGGGGACCGCCAAAGTCCGGAGGCGGTCCACGAACCAGGCGTGCTCGTCCACCTGACGAGGTCGTCGATGGGCCGCTGGTGGCCGGCGGCGACGAGATGACAAGGGGTGCCTGCTGCTGAAACGGGAAGACCATCTCATCAAAGTAAACGTGTCTGGAGGTGAAAACACGGTGAGAGACTGGATCGTAGCAGCGGTAGCCCTTAGTGTTAGGTGGGTAGCCGAGAAAGATGCATGCGACGGAGCGGGGTGCGAGCTTATGAGGCGCAGTGGCAGCGATGCTAGGATAGCACAGGCAGCCAAAAATGCGAAGCCCTTCATAAGAGGGGGGTGCACCGAAGAGAAGGTGGTGAGGTGTAAAGTTCCCGCGAGTACGACATGGACGGATGTTGATGAGGAGAGAAGCGGTGGCTAGAGCGTCAGGCCAAAAGCGCGGGGGCACATTGGCGTGAAAGAGAAGAGTCCTAACGCAGTCATTAAGAGTGCGAAGGATGCGCTCAGCACGACCGTTCTGCTGCGAGGTGTACGGGCAAGTGAGACGAAAAATCGTGCCATGTGTGGTGAGAAGATTGCGAACAGCGGTGTTGTCAAACTCCTTCCCGTTGTCGGTCTGCAACGCGAGAATGGGTCGACCAAACTGCGTGCGAACGTAAGAGTAGAAGCCGACAAGGGTGGAGATAACGTCCGACTTGCGGCGCAACGGGAAGGTCCACACATAATGCGAAAAATCGTCAAGAATGACAAGGTAATAAAGAAAGCCCGTATTACTTGCAACAGGAGATGTCCAAACATCACTATGAATCAACTCAAACGGGTACGATGCAACAAAGGAAGAAGCCCTAAACGGAAGACGGGCATGTTTGCCGAGGCGGCATGCATGACACGAGTGATCCTCGTTCTTATTACACGTGAAAGAAAAACTCCGAAGTATGTGGCGAAGTGTGGCAGGATTAGGATGACCCAAGCGAGCGTGCCAGAGATCCACTCCGGTGGCGAGACCGACAGGGGCGGCGGAAGTGGTGGAGGCGGCGGAGTGAACCGGGTAGAGCTCGTCGGGGCTGTCACATCGGTGGAGCACCATCCGCGTGCGAGCGTCCTTAACAGAAAAACCACATTCGTCAAATTCAACAGTGACCGGATTTTCACGTGTAAGAGAACGAACGGAAACAAGATTTTTAATAAGATCAGGAGAAACAAGAATATTAGACATGGATATAGGAGTGGAGTTAGACGGAAAATATGTATGTCCAATATGGGTGATAGGAAGAGAAGAACCGTCACCGACGGTGATGCGGTTGGAGGTGTGGACAGGGTGGGCAGTGTGGAGGTTACCGGGGTACGCCGCCATATGAGCGGTGGCGCCACTGTCCATGTACCAATCGCTGCCGCCGGTGTAGCTGGACGGGGAAGGGGCGGTGTGGAGAGCCGCCAGGAGAGCCGGGTCCCACGGCGCCGGCTGGAGGGACGGCGCAGACGTCAGGGGCAGCAGCGGCGGCCCGCCTGGCGGCGGCTGCTGCCCGTAGGGCGCCGCATAGGGCTGCGGCGCGGCGTAGTACGCCTGGTGTGACGGAGGCCGGGTGCCGAGAAGACCCGGAGAAGGAGCCCGTGGAACCGGCAAGGAGTAGCCGTGGACGATGCCGGTCCACGGGTTCTGGCCGGCGTACCACTGGGCCGTCGGCTGAGGGGCCGGCTGCTGCTGGCGAGGTGCTCCTCCCTGAGCACCGCCGCCGCCACCGCCTCCCTGCTTGCGGCCACCCCGGCGGCCGCCGCGACGGCCTCCCCCATTGGCCGCCAGCTGGGGCGGTGGGAAGGGGGCGGGTGGGGCAGGCGGGAAGGCGGGTGCCGCCGGTTGGGGCGGCGTTGGGCGGGGCGGTGGCGGGGCCGAACCCCCATGGGTGCCGGCAACAAGGGCGGTGTGGGTCGCGCGCGTGCTGGCCGCCCGCATCCGGCGTTCCTCCAGCTTGAGGTACGTGACCACCTTGCCAAAGGTGGGCTCCGGGATGAGGGTGAGGTTGGAGGCGGCGTTCCCGAAGTCCTCGTTGAGGCCGCCGGAGAGGGTGCTGATGAGGAGCTTGTCGCCGATCTTCTCCCCCAGATCACGGAGCTCATCGGTGAGCTTCTTGAGGCGCATGCAAAAATCATCGATGGATGAGTCAAGTTGCTGGCACCTGTAAAACTCACCATAGAGGAGGACCTTGCGCTGCAGCCGATTGTCGGTGAAGAGGCCGTTGAGCTTGGTCCAGACCGCATAGGCGTCGTCCTCGTCGTTCACCACGGTGTGGAAGATGTCGCTGGAGATGGTGAGGTAGAATCAGCGGATGATGGTGGCGTCGAGGATCATCAACTCCTCGTCGTGGATCATGAGCGCGGAGTCCACGGTGCCGTCCACGTGGCCGTGAAGGAGGTACTCATGGAACACGAGCGAAAAGTACCGCTTCCACGCGGAGTAGGAGGCGGTGGTGTGGTCGAGCTTGACCGGGACGCGCTCATGGATGTTGAGGTCGCGGACGAGGGTGACATCGGGACCGGCGAACGGGTTGGAGACGGTGGAGGAGAAGGAGCTCATGGTGGCGGCGGTGATCGGGTTGGGGCGCGGGGCGGGGTACAGAGCGGGCGCGGCGCGGGTTGCAGAGGGGGAGGAGGCGCGGCGC
>NC_041385.1:173591260-173597323 GCF_002162155.2 Triticum dicoccoides
AGGGCGGCGGCGGCGGCCGAGGGGAGGGCGGCGGCGGCGAGCGGGGCGGGTGGGTGATGGCGGCGGTTACCAGGGCGACGGCGGCGGCCGAGGGGAGGGCGGCGGCGGCGGCGGCTGGTGACGGCGGCGGCGGCGGCAGCGCGGAGGCGCGGCGGCGGCGGCGGCGGCTAGGGTTAGGATCTTGCTGCGATAGATACCATGTAGAGAGACAAGTTATGGGTTGTGCAATCGCGATGTATTGATCGGTGCACCAGGCACGCATATATAAGTACAGAGGTGGGCCACAACCTCAACTATACAAGGAAACATGAGGTGGGCCCTACACACACATATACACATACACAATATACTCAACAATCCGAATCAAGCTTTATTGGATCAAGAACTGATTCCATGTTTTTCAATTGAATCGTAAGTAAAACAAACATGGTCAAACATTATGTAATTTGATTAATTGTGAAGCAAACACATCGTAAAGTACAACAAAAATGTATTCTATAAATCTACCTATTAGTATGAGACTATGGTTTTACATGGTGTGCCACATACCTTTCACTTTTCTATTCTTACACACAAATATCATTGCCAACTTTCTAACACACATAGCTCTCATTTCCCCTTCCTTTTCTCTCTCATCATGTACTTGAGAGTTGCCTAGAGTTCCCCGGCCTGTCACCAGTGCTCCTCTAGCGGCACCGCTTGCTGGAGTGGAGATGGGAGAGGTGGATGAGTCGTTGTTACAGATAGTAGGCTTAGGTCTAGGTTAGGTTTTACCCTCTTGGCGTATGGCTTCATACTACATTGGAGCTGCTCTTTGATGCATGCGGACAACATCGATAGGCGGTCTGGTCCTTCTTCTAGTCAACGCCAATCGTAGATGGGGGAGGCGGGAGCTGGATCTTGCAATAGCTCCTTTAAATAAGCTTGGTAAACCATTAGATCGATCAAACATGATTACATCTCTCCTCTTTCTTCACCATCATAGGGATATAAGGAGAGACGACATGGATCCATGCTAAGGCCGCTTAGATCTGGTGCTTTGTGGGGATTACAAGTTTTCTTGTTGATTCATCGTCCTCGTTTGATCATGACTTAGACACGTCATCGGAACCAAAGATCATCCTAACAGAAACATCTGGTGTCAGTGGGAGGGCTCTTCTTTGTGCCCCATTGTCGACAGGGATTTCATCAAAGATGATGGGATGCTTGTCTCCAGTGAGATTGTTGTTGGCATAAGCACTGGATTTGTTATTCGTTGTATCTTTGGGATCTTGTTTGCAAAGAGGAAAGGCTTAATTGTAATCGTAATTTTTATTTTTTGTTTTGTTTTTTGTGGTGTTGTAACAATTCCGCAATCAATATGCCAAGGCCCCTCCTAGTCTTTTAAGGAAAAAACTACTTAGCACTCATACTATGTATTCTTTTTACTAAAATATAATGATGGAGCGGCAAATCAAACCAAGTATATGTCGAGTGGAAGGTCTGTCTAATTCATTTACTAAGTTTGCCAACATATGCCACACTTTTGTTTCATTCACGGCTAAGGTTAGGGTAGCGAAGTTAGAGCATCTACAACTGGACTTGGTAAATCCGGCCCCTCAAACACTCCCGGACACGTCCGCGGCTGGCCGGGCAACCCTTAAATCGCATCGTCCACATCCGTGTATCTCATATCCAAACCCCTATATCCATACTAAACCATGCAACATTGATCAAACTACGTAAACCAACTGACCGGACATAGAGTCAGACATAGGACATCATAAAACACCAAAAGATCATGAACGGCTGTTCATAGGTCCACCAAAGTTCACATAAACGACGAACAACTTTATACTACATCTAAAACTTGAGATGAAATTGAACTTCACCACTTCCGGGCTGACCCTTTCCCCTTCTGGTCGCTGGCATAGCTGTAGCCGTTGGCGGCTAGTGGAGGATCATCTGATTCGTCGGACGAGGAGCCGTCATCTTCGGACGAGGAGGAGGAGATGGTGACGAGGCCCTTGAGGCGCTGGACGGCTCGGTCCTGCTAGCACCTGAGCTTGGCCAGCCGAGCCGCCTCCACCACCTTCTCCTTCACCTCCTGCTCGGACTGTTCGATATCAAGTCGGAGAGCCTTCGCATTCTTCCGGCGGAGCCGCCGAGCGTCCATCTCCGCTGTCGTAAGCGACCGGCGATAGACCCACGCGAGGAGCCGCTCATCCTCGTCGGGCTCCGCCGGATGGCGGCGACGGACAGAGCTCTCCGCAGTGCCCCTCTCCCTTGCCCGCTGCCTCTCGCGGTGGGCGGCGCGCACCTCCGACTCCGGCATGCGCGTCCGGGCGGGCAGAAGCACCCTCCACTGCCCACGAGGGGGAGTGGAAGCCGGCGGGGCCAGGGAACGGCATAGGGGAAGCGCAGATTGCATAGGCCGTCTGTCGGAGCTGCCCCCAGGCCGGGAGGGGCTAGCGCCGACGGGAAAGCTGTGCTGCGGCGAGGATGCAGATCCGGAGCTGCCCCCGGTCTCCACCTTGGGCCGCTCCAAGGCAATGCGGAGATTAAGCTCATACTCTGGATCCATCTCGTCGTCAGAGCGGCTGTCGGATTCGATCGGAATCGGTGCGGGGAGAGGAGAGGACGGAGCGAGAGAGGAGAGCGAGTGAGCTAGGGTTTCGGAACGATGAGCCCGACGGGGTTTTTTGTGGGACATCTGTGGGGTCGGTCGTGGGCCGGGCTTGTCTGGCGGACGCGCCCGGGCGTGCCCGGGCCGCCTCATATCCGTCCTACATTTGGATGGATATGAGGGGTGCTAGTTAGTCTGGGTGTTTGAGGCCCGTTCGAGAGCTTTGGTTGGATCGGTATTTTATGACCGGTCAGTGACTGGACGGCCTACCAGACGTATGAGATGGATATAGGGCGGCCGGCTGTAGATACTCTTAGCGTCACACTTTGTCACACTTGAGATAATCTTGTCAAACTACGAGGCAATGACACACATGACTTAGATTGAAAGAAAATAAAATCGTGCCACAAGTATGGCGGGAGCCAACCAGGAGACTAACCCACTCAAACTTATCGAACTTATGATGAGGCAAAGTGTGAAAGTCTTAGCACCCTAAAAAAACTAAATATGCATAACAACACTCAACAATATACCAAATAACAATGTATAAATAAATGTAGTGTATGAGAGCATCTATAGCCGGGCGAATCAAAACCTCCTCATACATTCGGACGGGCCGCTCGGTCACTGTCCGGTCGTGAAATTTTCGCCCAGACGGACGCCTCAAACGGGCCTTAAAAGCCCGGGCTAACTGGCATCCTTTATATCTAGCTCAAATATGCGACGGATATGGAGGCGTCCGGGCGTGCCCGGGCACGTCCGCCACGTCGGCACTTGTCCACTGTGGCCCGTAACGACCCCACTCCAACCCCCACAGATATACGATGACCGACGAACAAACCCTAGTCAAACTCAGTCTGTACTCACTCGACCTCTTCACTTCTCCCCTAAATCCACTTCATCTTCCCCCGCCCGCCATTTCCGACAGTGAAACCGACCTACTGGAGTGGCTCAACGTCGTTGGGGATTCCCATGGCTCGTCGGCGCCCGATGAGGAGAGCTAGCGCTCCGCATTGCCCTCCGCCGGTCGCCGCTAGATCGGGGCGGCAGCTCCTCTTCCGGGGCGTCGGCGACTGGTCGGGTGGGCAGCAGTAGCTTCGCGGCGCTCCGCGCTCATCCGACGCGGTCCCTGCCGGCCCCTACCAGGCGGCACCCAGTGTCGCCCGCACCTGCCCCTTCGGGGCGTCGCTGGTTGCTGTTGTCGGCGGAACCGCAGCCAGAGTTCATGGGCCGCGCATATAGGCTCGCAAAGAAGCGGGCGCAAGAGGCGACTAACAGCCGCGGATGCAAGGGAGGATCGAGCAGATCCACGCCACAGCCACTTCTCCCGGCCAGCGACGACGACGAGGACCTCCGCATCGCCATCCGCCGCTCGTACACGTCCGCGGAGATGGACACCTGCTGTCGTCGCCTCAAAGATGTGAAGGCGCTCCACGTGGCGCTGGAAGAGTCGGAGCGGTTGGCGAGGCAGCGGGCGACAGCCGCACGGCTCCAGGAGGAGCGGTACCGTGATGCCCGTCGCATGGTGGGCATCATCATCTCGTCCTCCTCCGCTTCAGACAGCGACGACGACGACGACGACGTGCCTGGAGCAGCTGACACCTACGCCGAGTCGCCGTCGAGACTCCATGGGGAAGTGTCCGACATGGAGGAAGTGATGAAATCCCCTCCCCCTCCCGGTTGTAGTTGAGTTTTAGTATAAGTGATGAACTCGGATGATATCTTTTGTATCAGAGTATCAGACTATGTTATCTATGCTGGATTGCTATGTTCTATGTTCAAGTACGTAGAAACATTGTTTGCATGAATTTTTATGAATTTGAGGTAAGACATACGAGGGATGCGGCTGTGAAACATAAGAAATGAGGTCCATCTTGCCACCTTCGGCGGACGCGTCCCCAAGCGTATAGGGTTCAAATTAGGTGACCACGGCTGTACATGCTCTAAATATCCGGATCACCCCACCTTACCAGTAAAGAGTAAAGAGTCAAGAAAAATGCATATACCCCAAGCATTACCTTGTGTCCGTCGAGTAGACACCAGGACGCCAACGCCAGCGGCGGTGCAGCGCATATGGCGGCGTAGAGTCTTCCCTTCTCCACGTGCTTCCTCACCATGCCCTCCAACGTCGCACAAGCACCAAGATTTGCAGCGCCAGGAACGCCACCCTGCATCATTCGCGACAATTGAGACCCCTGCACGGCAATACGAGCCCAGAGCATGAGACTCGTCGGAAGGTAGACCAAAAAGGTCAGTATCGGGTATGCCAAGGTCCCTCCTAATTGTTTGCATATTAGCTTTTTTTTAAGTCAATCTTTCCAAGGTTGACCAAATTTATAGGAAAACAATATAAGCATTTACTCCCTCTGTCCCATAATGTAAGACGTTTTTTCACACTACTAGTGTGAAAAAACGTCTTACATTATAAGACAGAGGAAGTACAATATAACAAATACTTCCTCTGTAAAGAGATATAAGAGCGCTGGAGTATATATTATGTAAAAGCATTTTGATGATGAATCTGATGATATCGATTTGGCACTGTGTATGTTAATAATCTTTCTGTAAAGTAGAAAAAGTTTACAAAGTTTGATTTAAGACGAAGTTAAAAGTAATGCTAGACCTACAAAGTATTAATCATGAGTGACTAGGATTAGATATTAGGAAACAGACAAGCCCACCCAGTGAAATTGGGCGGGTTATTAGTTGAAATGTTTCGTAAAACTTTTGTAACCTGTCCGTAAGTGTAGGATTATTGCAAAGTTAATATGCAGATTAAATAGAAATGGAGGGAGTATGGAGTAGTATATGCTGCATGCGTACGGGGAGGACGATGAGGTCGTAGGAAGCGGCGGCGCTGTCAGCCAGGAGCTCGTCGGCCATTATTTTGACGCCGTACATGATTTCGACGAGAAGGGCGTCGCCTGCGGAAGCGACGGTGACATCGGCGCCGGCGCGGCGGAGGAAGTCGATGGGGATGGACGCCTCAATCGGCTCTGTGCCAGCGACGATCGGCAGCAGCACCTGCTTGTCGCGCAACGTAGCTAGAGAGGTCAGTCAAGCTGCGCCGGGCAGTGGATCTCCTCCACGCCTTAGCAGTCTGTGCTATAGAGGCGGTGACCGTATGGACTGGTGGAGAGTATAGTAGTACCTTCTTAGGGGAAGGAGACGTCGCCATGGTGAGTTACCGTGGAGCTCGTGAGCTGCAGTGCTTCTCTGGTGTGGGGGTGACCGGGTGAGAAGGAAGCTCGCCGAGATCTCTCCATAAATATCTCGGAACGGTGCATGATAGGCTGGCGGCAAAAATCCGGTGGACGCGCGGCGAAATGTGCAGATGCAATAATGCAATCGACAATAGTCGTGGTGGGATCTTGACAGGAATTTCAGTGCATGCACCCGGACGGAGTGTGGATTATGTGAATTGCACGATATATTGCTCTTCATGCATAGGCACGTAT
>NC_041385.1:173597588-173602842 GCF_002162155.2 Triticum dicoccoides
CGCAAAGACTGGACCGGAACTCCTCAAATGACGCCGTAGGCAAGCCCTTGGTCATAATATCGGCAAATTGTTGGGAAGTAGGGACATGTAAAACACGAATATGCCCAAGGGCCACCTGTTCCCGAACAAAATGAATATCCAACTCAATATGCTTGGTCCGTCGATGATGCACCGGGTTAGCGGAGAAGTAGACCGCCGAGACGTTGTCACAGTAGACCACCGTGGCACGATCGACATGGCAAGAGAGCTCCTGAAGCAGCTGGCGAAGCCACGAACACTCGGCGACGGCATTGGCCACCGCACGATACTCAGCCTCAGCACTGGAACGAGAGACCGTAGGCTGCCGCTTGGACGACCACGAGATAAGTGAGGGTCCAAGGTAGACACAATAGCCCGAAGTGGAGCGACGAGTGCCAGGGCAGCCCGCCCAGTCTGCATCGGAGTAGGCGGTGAGGGCGGTGTCGGCGGAGGCGTAAAGCGTGACGCCAAGATCCATAGTGCCACAGATATGGCGGAGAATCCGCTTGACGGCAGCCCAGTGAACGTCTCGAGAAGCATGCATATGAAGACACACCTGCTGCACGGCATACTGGATCTCCGGTCGAGTCAGAGTGAGGTACTGAAGAGCACCAATGATAGACCGATAGAAAGCAGCATCCGAAGCAGGAGAACCATCTGTGGCAGAAAGCTTGGCCTTCGTATCAACAGGCGTAGCGGCGGGCTTGCAGTTAAGCATGCTGGCGCACTCCAGGAGCTCGTGAGCGTACTTCCGCCGATGAAGGAAGAAGCCATCCGGACGGCGCACCACCTCGACACCGAGGAAGTAGTGCAAAGGACCCAAGTCCTTGATGGCGAACTCAGCGCGAAGATGAGCCGTGAGCTGACTGAGGAGACCAGCCATACATGCCGTCAGGATGATGTCATCGACATAGAGCAGCAAGTAGGTCATGTTAGAGCCCTGATGATAGACGAAGAGCGAGGCGTCCGAGCGGGTAGAGCGGAACCCAAGCTGATGGAGAAACGCCGCGATGCGCTGGTACCAAGCGCGCGGAGCCTTCCTGAGCCCGTATAAGGACCGCGAAAGCAGGCACACGTGGTCTGGAAGCGCCGGGTCAACAAACCCAGTGGGCTGCTGGCAGAAGACCTGCTCCTCGAGGTGACCATGGAGGAAGGCGTTGGAGACGTCCATCTGGTGCACCGGCCAAGTACGGGAGACCGCAAGGTGGAGAACCGTGCGTATCGAGCCGGGCTTGACGACCGGAGCGAAGGTGTCGGTGAAGTCGATGCCAGCATGCTGTCGAAAGCCACGAACGACCCAACGCGCTTTATTGCGATCAAGGGTACCATCAGGACGGAGCTTGTGTTTAAAGACACACTTCCCGTTAATCACGTTGGCGTGCCGGGGACGGGGAACAAGCTGCCACGTCCGGTTGCGCAACAGGGCGTCAAACTCCTCTTGCATCGCAACCATCCAGAGCGGGTCACGAACAGCGGCTCGAACGGAGGACGGCAATGGCGACGGCTCAGAGGTGGACGCCGCATGGACGTAGTCATCTGAGCCGTAGCGCGAGCTTGGGCGAAAAACGCCTGTACGAGCGCGGGTGACCGGACCGGCCACAGGCGCCGGGGGGCCGCGGGCGTCGGTGGGGCCGGGGGCATCGGGGGTGCCGAGGAGGCTGGGGGCGTCGAGGGCGCCGAGGAGGCCGGGGCGCCAAGGAGGTTGGGGGCGCCGGGGGCGCCGAGGGCGCCAAGGAGGCCGGGGGCTCCGAGGACGCCGAGGAGACCGGGGCGCCGAGGGGGCCGCGGGGTGCCCGGGACGCGTCGCGGCTATAGGAGGCGCCGCATGCGGGGGGCGCGCCTCAAAGCCAGGGGCGGGCCAAGAGAGGCGCGCGAGGGCCCTAGGAGAGGTGTCGAGGAGCCCGCGTCACCAGTGACGGGACGTGACCCAAGCGAGCGTGCCAGAGATCAACTCTAGCGGAGAGAGCGACCGGTGCGGTGGTGGTGGATGAGGGCGAATGCACCGGATAGAGCTCGTCGGGGCTACCATCGGTGAAGTACCATCCTGGTTCGAGCGTCCTTGACACTAAAACCAAACTCGTCAAATTCAACGGTGACAGGATTTTCACGAGTGAAATAACGAATGGAGATATGATTCTTAATAAGATGAGGAGACACAGGTATGTTAGACAAAGATAAAAGGCGTAGAAGTAGAAGGAAACGATGTGTGTCCAACATGTGTGATAGGAAGTGTGGAACCGTCGCCGACAATGATGCGGCAGTCGGTGGAGACAGGAGTGAAGGAGGCAAGGTTACCAGGATGATCAAACATGTGAGCCGTAGCACCAGTGTCCATGTACCAATCACCACCTCCAGTGTAATTGTTCGGGTAGGAGCGGCATGCAGCCCGGTGAGGAGCACCGGGTCCCAGGGCGCCGGCGGCAGGGTCGGCGAGGAAGACGGAGACGCCATGGGAAAGCCGTAATCGCCGCTTAGCTGCGGCGGTGGGTACTCTCCATACGGCTGCAGAGCCGCGTAGTATGCATGAGGCGTGGGAGGGGCGGGAGGCCCGTACGGTGTGGATAGTAGCCCCGGCAGCAACTGCGGTGCCGGGTAGGCCGGATGATCCGCCGAAAAAACCTGTTGACCCGCTGACGACCCCCACCAGTACCCGGGAGACCCGTACGCGGGCGAAGCTCCGTACGCCCCGTATGTGGGAACGGGCGCATGGGGAACCGCACCGGAGGGCGCCAGCGCGGGGCGACGACGGACTGGCTGAAGAGCGGCGGCGGCGGAGCCGTGACAGGGGGCGCCGGCGGCGGGACGGCAGTAGCGGCGGCGGACGGGCCGGTTGACGCCATTGCTGACGACGTGCCTTGCTGCATGGCGAGTGACGAGGCGTATGGCCCCGTGGGCGACGTGCCTGGTTGCATGGCGGGCTGCATGACGCCGTACACGTAGCCATGCATGGCACTGTATAAAGTTGTAGGCGCTGCTGGCCCCGCGGGCGACGCGCTGTATGGCCCTGCTGGTCACGCACCTTGCTGCATGGCGGGTGACAAGGCGTATGGCGGGCGAGGCGAAGCTAGCAAGCGGGCGACGGGATGCTACACGGAGGACTTGAGAAAGCAATCGGATCTCAAAGAATGAGTTGATTTGTGGAATTGCTCACGTACTAGAAGTACTGGTACTAATGCCCAATGGTTTGACTGGGTCTTCACGTGGAGCTGGCGATGCGGGGTGATGCGGGGATTGCCTAGCGATGCAAGGCGCGGCTAGCAAGTGTGAGGCGCGGCGGCAGTACGGGTGCGGCGGCGCGGGAGGGAAGCAGGCAGGCGGCTCGAAGGGAGCGGCGGCCTGCGGATGGATGCAGCGGCACGGGAGGAAGGGGACGCGTGGCGGCAAGGAGGAGCGGTGGCGGCCGGCGCAGGAGGTGCGCACGGGCAGCGGCGGCGTGGTGGCGGCGGCGGCCGCGGCGCGTGAGAAGGTGCGCGGCGGCGGCGGCGGCGGCAGAAGACTAGGTTTAGAACCTAAAAACTGATACCATGTGGATTATGTGAATTGCACGATATATTGCTCTTCGTGCATAGACACGTATATATGATGTACAAAGGTGGACCACGGACCTTAACTATATAAGGAACTATGAGTCGGATCCAATACACAATATGCACATAACACATATACTCGACACGGAGAACAGGGACGTATGGCGTTTGGTGTGTCCTACTGACGTGTTGTTGAGAAGTCAAGCAATGGCCGTGGGCTCGTAGCCTCACGCTCCCGTTTGAGTGACACCGCTTATCTTCTTTGGTCAAACTGCCCATGTGCCGGAGTGGAGCCCATGCTTGCCCAACTGCCGGACCAACAAATGCAAACGTAGCATAGCCACGAGAGCACGAGTCTCAGCTATGTGAGTCTTGTGGCAAGCCAACGCATACCTCGGGGGAGTGCCCTCTTTTGCGGGAGCAGATTCCAGCTCTTACAGTGTATGGAGTATATTGTGCTGAGCTGATGTTTTTTGAGTCCGCGGCTACGAGAGAGATTCTAGTTGATACTCAGAGCCTCACTACTGGATTGGTGAAGGTCACCCAGGGAGATGTCTCTCAGGCTCAGATTTTGCAGAGACTTCAGGAGTTGGCTCCGGGTGATTTTCAGTGGGACCTTGTTTTCATTGAAGAACGAGTGTTCAGAGTTGACTTTCCGTCGGTAGAGGACTTGCAGCGTTTGCTGAGCTTTGGGATGTGTAAGGTGCCAGGAACTAATTGTATTTTGGAGTTTCAGGAGTGGAAGAAAGTTGAGCCTAAGTTGAGCCTAAGGGGAAGCCCCTCACTCAGGTGTGGTTACGTTTTTCTGGGGCACCATCTGAGGCCCTGACAGATGTTCGCCTTGTGGCTAGTCTGGGTATCATGGTTGGTAAAACGGAGAAGGTTGATATTGCATTCACTCGGGCCCAGGGGGTAGCCAGATTGCGAGTTAGTGTTTTGGACATAGAGTTCGTCCCGAACGTGGTCAATTGGACTTATAGGGGAGAGGTGTTCCCCCTTGAGATTGAGTTTGAGGACGCCGAGTTGTTTGCTGAGGTGGTTACTGGTACTGATGTTGATATGCACGAGGGGGACGATAATGCTGGTGCTAGGAGAGAACCGACTGATGAGGCTGGACGGGAGTCCAACGGATCGGGACCAATGACTCAGGGGCCCGAGACTGGATCCGGGGTTGAGCCGACCCCTGCTTCGTCTGTGCCTAAGAGCACACTGCGGTTTGGATCTTTTCAGCCTGCGTCTGCTCCTCCTAGGCTTTGGAGCGATCGGGTGGACTCTGATGATGCTTTCGAGTGCTCGCTCTCGGTGTTGGATTTTGGATCGGCTGTCCATCCTAAGGACGGAGGCCGTGGTACGGACTTATCCGAGTCGACCTTGGGGAGGAGTGGCGATGTGGAGCCTCAGGTGGTTCCGTTGCTCCCAGGGTCCTTGGTGCTTCCGTGCAGCCGGATGGAGGCGGACTTGGTGGCTTCACCTAGGGGGGGTGTCGGGGCAGGCGGCCACGACTCCCTCTCCTTCTACATTGTCGCTGGTGTTGGCAGCTACGCCGCCGTTGGCCGGCCGAGGAGGAGTCTATCTGGGGCAGGTGGCCCCGGACGTTCACTGTGCGGGTGCTCTGCCTGCGGCTGTATCGCCAGAGGCGCTAGGCGGGCGTCAGGGGCAGGTGGCCCCGGCCCCTCTGGCGTCTACGGCTGTCGGGACGGCGGCGCTCT
>NC_041385.1:173603131-173674415 GCF_002162155.2 Triticum dicoccoides
GGCCTCGGCACCCACTTCCCCCGGCCTTCCTCCCATCCTCCGGAGGACTCCTTCGCCTCTACATCCTCCGAGTACCGCTACTCGGGAGGAGGTCATTGCTTTCGGCGGGATCCCCGACCCGGTCTCCGAGGGGAGACGGATGAGTTCACGTCTGCAGGACCTTTCGGAGGTTGATGATATGCAGCAACGGTGCGCTATGAGGGCGGCCAAGCTTCGTGACATTGAGGTCACAACCGGTATGTCAGTCAACTTATCCAATTCTATTTTGCACTTTTCTAAGGATGAGATTATTAATAATGCAAACCAAGTAGGGGTTTCGCTTGGGAATAGCAATTCTGAAATTACAAACTCAGTTAACGATCTCCTAGATCTGGAAGCGGAACGTGCTTTAGAAACCATTAGAAACCTAGCGGCAGTAAGACCTATGAATGATGCTGAGATTGATGCGTTGGGGGTAAGAGTGCTTGACAATTTTTGTGCCGATCTTGTTCCTCCAACTGCTGAGTCCGAGGAGGAGGAACTCAGTGTGGATGATGTAGTGATTCAACCACCAGAGCCCGGTTATGAGGACCGGATGGAGGTCAATAGTATTCCAAAACGTAAGTGGAAGTGGAAGGTGTACCCCGCGTCCGCGGTACATAGGAGCGCTAGGATTCGTACGGCCAAAAAATTCCATGATGACATATGAAAGGAATATTCTGGAATAGCAGAGGTCTCAAGGACTTGGCTAAACGAAGGTTTCTCGCTGAGGCGTCTTTAGAGCATCGATTAGATTTCATTGCCCTCTCTGAAACTGGTCGGGATAATTTTGCGCCACAGTTTCTTAGCACGCTTTCGGGAGGTGTCGATTTCGATTGGCATTGCCTTCCTCCAAGAGGGAGATCAGGTGGCATCTTGCTTGGTGTGTGGTGTGATTCCCTTGAAGTACGTAGCGTTGTGATGGGTGACTTCGCGGTCAAATTTCGGGTTAGGTCTAAAGCAGATGGGTTTAACTGGGTTCTGGTGGCGGTGTATGGGGCTGCACAACCTGAGCTTAAACCAGAATTTCTGGCTGACCTGGTTCGTATTTGCGGGTCTGAGCAACTCCCAATTTTGGTTGGGGGGGACTTTAACATCATTCGGCGGAGAGAGGAAAAGAATAACGATAACTTTGACGGAAGATGGTCTTTTATGTTTAACACCATCATTGAGAGTTTGGATCTGAGAGAGATCGAGCTTTCTGGTCGACAGTTTACCTGGGCCAACTCTTTACCTAATCCGACATATGAGAAGTTGGATCAGGTACTAGCAAGTGCCGAGTGGGAACAGAAGTTTCCTCTCGTGACGGTTCAGGCTCTCACGCGCGGGATCTCGGACCACACGCCTTTGTTCGTAGACTCAGGCGAGCCCAGACATGTGGGAAACAAAAATACCTTCTCCTTCGAAATGGCGTGGTTTGAACGAGAAGGTTTCCTAGATCTAGTAGCCAGGGAGTGGGCTACAGACGCAGGGGGCAGATCGTCTGTCGAGAGATGGCAGAATAAGATTAGGCATTTGAGGAGTTTTCTCCGGGGATGGGCTAAGCACCTTAGTGGAGCTTATAAGATTGAGAAGGACAGACTTCTTGCTCTTGTACAATCCCTAGATATTAAAGCTGAATCAACGATTTTGCAACCTGCTGAATTGCATTTTAAGCTCGATACGGAGAAGAGGTTGAAGGAACTTCTCCGCGAAGAAGAGTTGAAGTGGGCGTTGAGAGCTAAGGTTCGCAAAGTGATCCAGGGGGATGCGAACACTCAATTCTTTCATCTCATTGCTAATGGCAAACACAGAAAGAAGAGAATTTTCCAGCTTGAGCAAGACGAAGGCACCATTGTTGGTCATGATAATCTGAAACTTTACATCACCGAGTATTACAAGCAGTTATTTGGACCTCCGGAGGATAGTGTTGTGTCCCTCGATGAGTCCAGGAATGAGGATGTGCCTCAACTAACTGGTGCTGATAATGCTATTTTGGTTGCTCCGTTTTCGGAAAAGGAGGTTTTTGATGCCATCTCACAGATGGAGAACAATAAGGCTCCCGGGCCGGATGGGTTTCCGGCGGAGTTCTATAAAAAATGTTGGCATATTATTAAGGGGGATCTATTACCTATGTTCCATGATCTTTTTTCTGGACGGCTTCAACTTTTTCACTTAAATTTTGGAACAATAACACTGCTACCAAAGAAGACCGATGCTCTGAGGATTGAGCAGTTCAGGCCTATATGCCTTATGAATGTTAGTTTCAAAATTTTTACCAAGGTTGGGACCAATAGGCTCACACAGATTGCGCATTCTGTGGTGCAGCAGTCCCAGACAGCTTTCATGCCGGATAGAAACATCCTGGAGGGGGTGGTGGTCTTGCATGAAACGCTCCATGAAATCCATTCGAAGAAACTAGATGGAGTTATCTCTAAAGTGGATTTCGAGAAAGCGTACGATAAAGTTAAGTGGCCTTTCCTACAACAAGCTTTGCGTATGAAAGGTTCGACGAGGTCTGGAGAAGCCAGGTTGAATCTTATACGCAAAAGGGGAGTGTTGGAATTAAAGTGAATGACGACATCGGTCATTACTTCCAGACACACAAGGGCCTACGGCAAGGGGATCCGATGTCCCCTATTTTGTTCACCATTGTAGTGGACATGTTGGCAATTTTGATAGGAAGAGCCAAGGAGGCTGGCCAAGTGGGAGGCTTGGTGCCTCATTTAGTTGATGGAGGAATTTCCATTCTTCAGTACGCTGATGATACTATCATCTTTATGGAGCATGACTTGGTAAAAGCGAGAAATATGAAGCTGCTGCTATGTTTGTTTGAACAATTGAGTGGGCTCAAAATTAATTTCCACAAAAGCGAATTGTTCTGCTTTGGTAGAGCCAAGGAGGAACAAGAGGCCTACAAACAATTGTTTAGGTGTGGTTTGGGGGAGTTGCCATTCACATACTTAGGAATTCCTATCCACCACCATAGGCTTACGAACAATGAATGGAAGTGTATTGAGGATCGATTCGAAAAGAAACTAAGTTGCTGGAAGGGTAAGCTCATGTCCTATGGAGGCCGTTTAATTCTTATTAATTCGGTTCTCACGAGCATGCCTATGTTTCTTTTGTCTTTTTTCGAAGTCCCAGTTGGTGTAAGGAAAAGACTGGACTTCTATCGATCGCGTTTCTTTTGGCAGGGAGATGAGCTAAAAAGAAAATACCGTTTAGCAAAGTGGGATATCATCTGTAGACCGAAAGACCAAGGGGGTCTCGGGATTGAGAATCTTGAAGTTAAGAACATATGCCTTCTCAGTAAGTGGTTGTGGAAGTTATCTACCGGAACTGACGCCACTTGGGCACAAATCCTTCGTAATAAGTATCTTCAAACCAAAACGTTGTCTCAGGTCCCAGTAAGACCAACTGATTCACCCTATTGGAAAGGGCTTATGAAAGTTAAGCTTTCATTGTTTCAGAGGACAAGGTATATTGTTGGTAATGGTGCCAGCACGAGATTCTGGGAGGATACTTGGCTCGGAGGTGCGCCCCTTGCAATCCAGTACCCATCGTTATATCGTATTGTCCAACGACGCAAGGCTTTTGTTGCAACGGTCTTTCATTCGATCCCCCTTAATATTCAGTTTAGAAGGCCGTTAGTGGGCAATCATTGGGAAGATTGGCTACATCTAGTTAGGAGACTGATGAATGTCCAACTTTCACAACAACCCGATAAATTACGCTGGAATCTAACTAGGTCGGGTGAATTTACAGTTAAATCAATGTATGTTGATGTCATCAATGCGAGCTCGATTCCTAGCTCCAAGCATGTGTGGGATGTCAAAGTTCCTTTGAAGATCAAAGTGTTTATGTGGTTTCTACACAAACAAGTTATCTTAACAAAGGACAATTTGACAAAGCGTAATTGGACAAGGCCTACTAGGTGTAGTTTCTGTGATCGCGGTGAAACAATTAAACATCTTTTTTTTGATTGCCCACTAGCTAGAATTTTATGGACGACTGAGGGAGTCCTAGACTAGGGGGTGTCCGGACAGCCGGACTATCATCGTCCGCCGGACTCCAAGACTACGAAGATACAAGATTGAAGACTCCGTCCCGTGTCCGGATGGGACTTTCCTTGGCGTGGAGGGCAAGCTTGGCGATACGGATATGTAGATCTCCTACCATTGTAACCGACTCTGTGTAACCCTAGCCCTCTCTGGTGTCCATATAAACCGGAGGGCTTTAGTCCGTAGGACATAACCTCCATTACAACAATCATACCATAGGCTAGCTTCTAGGGTTTAGCCTCTTTGATCTCGTGGTAGATCCACTCTTGTACTACCCATATCATCAATATTAATCAAGCAGGACGTAGGGTTTTACCTCCATCAAGAGGGCCCGAACCTGGGTAAAACATCGTGTCCCTCGTCTCCTGTTACCATCCGCCTAGACGCATAGTTCGGGACCCCCTACCCGAGATCCGCCGGTTTTGACACCGACATTGTTGCTTTCATTGAGAGTTCCTCTGTGTCGTCACCGATAGGCTCGATGGCTTCTTCAATCAACAACAACGCTGTCCAGGGTGAGACTTTTCTCCCCGGACAGATCTTCGTATTCGGCGGCTTCGCGCTGCGGGCTAATTCACTTGGCCATCTGGAGCAGATCGAAAGCTACGCCCCTGGCCGTCAGGTCAGTTCGGAAGCCTAAACTTCACGGCCGACATCCACGGGGACTTGATCTTCGACGGGCTCGAGCCACAGCCGAGCGTGCCGCACCGTCACGATGGGCATGATCTAGCTCTGCCGCCGGACAGTGCCTTGGTGGCCGCACACGAGTCCGCTCCGGCCCTTAGTCCGGAGCCGATCGCCCAGATCGAGGACCGGTGGCTGGACACCGCCTCGGGGGCTGCAACTTCCACGGCGATGGAGCCGAACACTAACCTTGTCCCTTGCGAAGCTCGTGACTCTGAAGTGCCGGACTCCCTGCCGGACTCCGAACCTCCCGCGCCCCTGCCAATCGAATCTGATTGGGCGCCGGTCATGGAGTTCACCGCCGCGGACATCTTCCAACACTCGCCCTTTGGCGACATCCTAAATTCGCTAAAACATCTCTCGCTATCCGGAGAGACCTGGCCGAACTATGGCCAGGACGGTTGGGATATGGACGACGAAGAAATTCAAGGCCCACCCACCACCCACTTTGTAGCCACTGTCGACGATCTAACAGACATGCTAGACTACGACTCCGAAGACATCGATGGTATGGACGACGATGCCGGAGACGAACAAGAACCAGTGCCTACAGGGCACTAGAAGACCACCTCGTCATATGACATATACATGGTGGACACCCCAAAAGAGGGGGACGGCGAAGAAGCAGCGGATGCAGATTCCTTAAAGAAACAGCCCAAGCGCCGACGTCAGCGGCGCCGCTCTAAATACCGCCACAACAAGAATGGAGATTCAGGCACAGGAGATAATAATACCCCAGAAAGTGCCGAAGACAATCCCCTCTAGCAAGATTCAGCGCAGGAGGATGCAGAAGCATGCCCTCACGAGAGGGAGGCAGATGAAGAGGTCGAGGATGATAATTACATACCTCCCTCCGAATACGAGGCAAGCCTCAACGACGACGAATTCGTCATGCCCGAGGATCCCGTCGAGCAAGAGCGTTTTAAACGCAGGCTTATCGCCACGACAAACAACCTAAAGAAAAAGCAGCAGCAGCTTCAAGCTGATCAGGACCTGCTGGCCGATCGATGGACCGAGGTCCTCGCGGCCGAAGAGTACGAACTCGAACGCCCCTCCAAAAGCTACCCAAAACGCAAGTTGCTCCCCCGATTAGAGGAGGAAGCATACATACCTTCATCACCAGCGGACAATACGGCCGACCGACCACCCCGTGGTCGCGACAGAGAGGCATCTAGGCCCTCTACCAAGACCGTACCTCGGCATCGCTCCAAAAGTACGAAGCCAAGAGGGAACGCGCCGGACTTGCGAGATATATTGGAGGACAAAGCAAGGCAATCCAGATCCATCTATGGATCACGTGGGCGCCCCACGACCCACGACGAATACCGTCGCGCCGGATACAATAACTCCGGCTGGGCCGAACACAGCAGACAACGCTCACTCGAGCTACGTCGTGATATTGCTCAATATAGAGGCGCCGCACACCCACTATGCTTCACTGACGAAGTAATGGATCATCAAATCCCTGAAGGGTTTAAACTCGTAAACATTGAATACTATGATGGCACAACAGACCCCGCGGTTTGGATCGAAGATTATCTCCTTCACATCCATATGGCCCGCGGCGACGATCTCCATGCCATCAAGTATCTCCCACTCAAGCTTAAAGGACCAGCTCGGCATTGGCTTAACAGCTTGCCCGCAGAGTCAATTGGGTGTTGGGAAGACCTGGAAGCCGCATTCCTCGACAACTTCCAGGGCACATATGTGCGACCACCAGACGCCGATGACCTAAGCCACATAATTCAGCAGCCAGACGAATCGGCCAGACAGTTCTGGACACGGTTCTTAACAAAGAAAAATCAAATCGTCGACTGTCCGGATGCAGAGGCCCTAGCAGCCTTCAAACATAACATCCGCGACGAGTGGCTAGCCCGGCACCTAGGACAGAAAAAGCCGAAATCCATGGCAGCCCTCACATCTCTAATGACCCGCTTCTGTGCGGGAGAGGACAGCTGGCTAGCTCGCAGCAACAACCTTAGTAAAAATTCTGGCAGTCCAGATACCAAGGACCACAATGGCAGGTCGCGTCGAAGCAAAAATAAACGCCGCATTAACGACGACGACAAGGAGGATACGGCAGTCAATGGCGGATTCCGAGGCTCTAAACCCGGTCAGCGGAAGAAGCCATTCAAAAGAACCACTCCGGGTCCGTCCAATTTGGACCGAATACTCGACCGCTTATGCCAGATACTTGGCACCCCCGAAAAGCCAGCTAATCACACCAACAGATATTGTTGGGTATTCAAGCAGGCAGGCAAGTTAATTGCCGAAAACAATGACAAGGGGCTGCACAGCGACGGCGAGGAAGAGACCCAACCACCGAACAATAGAGGACAGAAGGGTTTCCCCCCACAAGTGCGGACGGTGAATATGATATACGCAACCCATATACCCAAGAGGGAGCGGAAGCGTGCACTAAGGGACATATATGCGATGGAGCCAGTCGCCCCGAAGTTCAATCCATGGTCCTCTTGCCCGATCACTTTCGATCGAAGAGACCATCCGACCAGTATCCGCCATGGCGGATTCGCCGCATTGGTTTTAGACCCAATCGTCGATGGATTTCACCTCACGAGAGTCCTGATGGACGGTGGCAGTAGCCTGAACCTGCTTTATCACGATACAGTGCGCAAGATGGGCATTGACCCCTCAAGGATTAAACCTACAAAGACGACCTTCAAAGGCATCATACCAGGTGTTGAGGCCAATTGTACAGGCTCAGTCACACTGGAAGTGGTCTTCGGATCCCCGGACAATTTCCGGTGTGAGGAGTTAATCTTCGACATAGTCCCATTCCGCAGTGGCTATCACGCCCTGCTCGGACGAACCGCGTTCGCAAATTTCAACGCAGTGCCGCATTACGCATACCTCAAGCTCAAGATGCCAGGCCCTCGTGGAGTCATCACGGTCAACGGAAATACAGAACGCTCCCTCCGAATGGAGGAACACACTGCGGCTCTCGCGGCAGAAGTACAGAGCAGCCTTTTAAGGAAATTTTCGAGTCCGGCCGTTAAACGGCCGGACACGGCCAAACGCGCCCGAAGCAACATCAGCCAAGACCACCTGGCACGATCCGAGCACGCGTAGCAATACGGCCCCAACCCCAGCCCTTGCATAATTGCAAGACCAACCCTCCGCGTACATCATTACGCTCTGGAGATACCGTGGGCTTAAGGGGAGGGGCACGACCACAACAGACCCAGAGTGCGGCTCGACCACACCAGGGGCTCCCAAGTGTGTCGCTCTTTTTATTTTTATTTTTATATACAGGACTCCATTTACCATAAGCCCTGTCCGGCGGTGGACCCGCCGAACTCACGATGCAACGGCCAGGGAAGAAAGAAGGCTACGGTTAACACTCAGGTGGTCTCCATTACGAGCATTAAATTCGATTATATACACCAGTCCGCAGCCCACCCCTGGAGGGGGACATGCTTATTTAGTCCAATCCCTTGCTTACCGCACTATTTGTATCCTTCCGCACTTATAGCAGAATTCCTTGAATAAATAATGCAGCATTTTTTTCCTGTTATTGCATTACTTTACACATATGTTCATTAATGACATCTCGCACCCGTATATTTTGGTACGGCCGAATACACCAGGGGCTTATGTTCCCCGCATTATGGTGTGATAAGTCCGAACACTTTCACAAGTGCGGCACCCCGAACTTATAGCATTATATGAATCGGCTCCGAATCATGTCTTGGGTCAAAAGTTGGGTTTGCCCGGCTCCCACGTTTTGGTGCCTTACGTTCCGTTCTGTCGGCTAAGGTGGCACTGGGAGAACCACTGCGATTGCGCCCCGGTTGAGCTGGGCGAGCGCCTCAGTGGAGAAAGCTAAAACTGACTGGCATGATAAGGCGAGAGACTGGTCGCTGTTCGAGAGGTCTTTTCGGGTCCCTAAAGACCTATGCCGCTTCGAGCGAAGTACCGGATAATGTCCGACGAAGGCGTGGATAGCGCCCCGAGTTCGGTCTTCCGAATACTAGGGGCTTCGCCGAAATTTAAAATTATAGAATTCTATGGCTAAGTGAGAGTGTTCAAGCATTATAAGTCCGGTCGCCTTGTTTGTTGTGTTGAGCGCCTCCCTAGATGGACCCAAAAATGGGAACAAGAGTGCTCAAGTTTATCCCGAACACCCCAGCACTCGTGGCTTGGGGGCTGAAGCCAACGACTTGCCATCTCTCAGATTTTATAAACGGCCGCACAGATGGTAATATTTTAAATTAAACAAGTGTTGTGTAGCGCATATGAACAAAGTTTTCAGCGCACAGGATAATACATAACGAGTTTACTCAATAATTTACATCTCTGGGGCACTCATCCGCAATATTGCGGGCACCCTTCAGGACTGTCTTATAGTACATTTCGGGCGTACGATACTCCTTGCCCGCTGGCAGCGGGTCAGTAAGAAGCCTCTCCGCATCCAGCCTGCCCCAGTGCACCTTTGCGCGGGCAAGGGCCCGACGAGCACCTTCAATACAGGCGGAGCGCTTGATGACATCCACCCAGGGGCATGCATCCACCAGCCGCCGCACGAGGCCGAAGTAGCTCCCAGGCATGGCCTGTCCAGGCCACAGCCGGACTATAAGGCCCTTCATGGCCTCCTCAGCTACCTTGTGGAGTACGACCAACTGCTTCAGCTGGTCGCTAGGGGGCACCGGATGGCCGGCCTCAGCGTACTGAGACCAGAAGACCTTCTCCGTTGAGCTCCCCTCCTCGGCACGGTAGAATGCGGCAGCGTCGGATACACTGCGAGGCAGATCTGCAAACGCCCCTGGAGAGCTCCGAATTCGGGTAAGTGTCAGGTAGTTTACATTAACATGCTTGCTTTGCATGAAAAATGCCTTACCCGCCGCTATTTTCTTCATATCCTCAATTTCCTGAAGGGCCTTACGGGCCTCGGCCTTGGCGGACTTGGCACTTTCGAGAGCCGAGGCGAGCTCGGACTATCGAGTCTTTGAGTCGTGCTCCAAACTCTCATGCTTCTCCATGAGAGCCTGGAGCTCTTGCCACACTTCCGCCACCCGTGCCTCCTGCTTTTCTCGCTCTGCCCGATCCGCGGCCGCATTGCGTTAGGCCGCGGACACAGCCTCCTTCAGGGCTGCCACCTCGTTTGTGGCCCCTGCAGTACCCATGTTATCCTTGTTATTTTCTTATTGCAACCTAAATCCTTTTCTGTAAGGTAACTTTTCAAAGTGGTGTTACTCACCTTCTTTGTCCTCGAGCTGCCTCTTGGCACGGCCGAGCTCTTGCTCGGACCGCTCGAGATCCTGCTTCAATGCACCGACCTCTGCAGTCAGTGCGGCAGAGGTCAGCAGCGCAGCCTGCAAACCCATATTGACATACTTTTTTAGCAACCCTGCGTATATCTCTTTAGATCCTCAGTCCGGCTTTTCTTTCCGAACACCAAACCGAGCATCAGGGGCTACTGTCTATGCGGTATTACATTACATAATTTTAACTTCTTACCTCAAAGCCTGTTAGAAGGCTGCTGCAGGCTTCGGTCAGCCCGCTCTTGGCGAGCTGAACCTTCTGGATTACCGCACTCATGATAGTGCGGTGTTCTTCCTCGATGGAAGCGCCTTTGAGCGCCTCCAGCAAGTTGACCGGCGCCTCCGGTTGGACGGAGGCCGCCGGTGTCACGGTCTTGCCCTTCTTACGAAGGGGCCGCCTGCCGGACTCTGGAACCATTGCAGGTTCCGGTGTAGAGTCCGGCGCAAAGTCCGGAAGGCTGCCTTGCGGTGCCTCCGGAGCCTCCTCCTGATGGGTCCCCTTCCGGGATCCCACCTCGGGGTCCTCATCGGCGCGAGGGGTGGAGGCAGTCGGGGTGGAATCCACATCCGATGGAGCCAACGACCCGCTCGATGAAGCGGGGAGATCATCATCGGCCGGACTGCCGATAGTATGCGGCATTAGAAGGACACTATGTGACACAAAAGAAATTGCAGATCATTCAGGGATCCAGATACTTACGATCTCGCCTGAGGCCTGGGCCTTGAGGGCCACTCTTCACCGCCAATGTTAGTGTTGGCGGAGCTGTCCGGGGGAATAGTTCTTCCCCTCTTGGACCCTTCGGCCTCCCCTGTTGGGGAAGCCTTCTTCTTCCTCTCTCCCTTCTCTGGGAGAGAGTCTTCTTCCTCCTCCTCGTCTTCGGGGGAGGAGTCCGCCTCGGAGTCGTCGGACACCTGAAAACGGGAACTCTTTCGAGTTCCCGTGGCCACCTTCTTGGCCTTCTTCTCCGGCACCACGTGCGGTGCCGGAACCAGCAACCCCGCTAGACGGGCGTCCACTGGGTCTTCTGGCATGGGAGCCGGGCAGATGAGCTTCTCGGCCTTCTTCATCCACTCCTGTCAAAGGAAAAGGGAGATTAAAACCTGCTTAGGGTCGAACTATTAACAACAAGTGTCCCGTAAAGGGGTAGAATCACTTACCTCGTCAGCTGGACGCTGCGAGTGAAATCCGCGATCTTCCGTCGTGGATGCGGGGGCTTCGGCGCCCTTAAACAGCACCCTCCAGGCGCCTTCGTACGTCGTGTCGAAGAGCCCGCTCAACGCCTGGTGCTGTTCCGGATTGAACTCCCACAGATTGAATGCCCGTTCTTGGCATGGGAGAATCCGGCGAACGAGCATGACCTGGACCATGTTAACCAGCCTGAGCTTCTTGTTCACCAGCTTCTGGATACAAGCTTGGAGTCCCGTCAGCTCCTTCGAATTACCCCACAGCAAGCCCTTCTCTTTCCAGGAGGTGAGCTGCGTAGGGATTCCAGATCTGAACTCGGGGGCCGCCGCCCACGTAGGGTCGCGCGGCTCGGTGATATAGAACCACCCCGACTGCCACCCCTTGACGGATTCCACGAAGGCCCCTTCGAACCAAAGGACGTTGGGCATCTTGCCCAACATGGCGCCTCCGCACTCCGCTTGAGTGCCCTTCACCACCTTCGGCTTGACATTGAAGGTCTTGAGCCATAAGCCGAAGTGGGGCTGGATGCAGAGGAAGGCCTCGCACACGACGATAAACGTCGAGATGTTGAGGATGAAGTCCGGCGCCAGATCATGGAAATCCAGGCCATAGTAGAACATGAGCCCCCAGACAAAAGGGTGAAGTGGAAAGCCCAGTCCGCGGAGGAAGTGGGGAAGGAAAACGACCCTCTCATGGGACCCGGGGGTGGGGATGAGTTGCCCCTCGTCAGGCAGCCGGTGCGCGACGTCGCCGGAAAGGTACCCGGCGCTGCGCTCCTCCTTAATGGTGGAGGCCAGCCATTTGCCTCCCGCTCCGGACATGGTCGGAGAAGGTCGAGACGAGATGCGCGAACTTGGGCGTTGGAGCTCGAGTGCGCGGAGATGGATAAGCAAAGGAGGAAGAAAGCATAGGTGAAAAGGTGAATCCTTATCCCTTATATATAGGCGGGCGAAGACTATTCGTCCCCCACTAGCCTGGTAAAACTCGCTTATCTCCCAAGCGCCACCATCAATGGTGCGGTTGGGTTACCCACGTCCGTATTGATGAGAATCCCGGAATAAGGGGAACACGATCTCTACTTCGACAAGACGTGCCAAGGAAACCGCTTCGCTAAACGCGCTGAGGCGGTATAATAAAAAATGATTCAACTAAAGGCTTGGTAGTGGTGTGACATCATGCCGCAAAATACGTCAGCAGATTGAACTTGTGTACATTTTATTCTCTCTATGGTGGAATGTGGAATTTATTTTGCAGAGCCGGACACTATCCTGGTGTTCATGATCTTCTCTAGATTATTTAAGGGAGGAACCCGCCTTGCAATGCCGAACATTATGCACGTCGGACTCATCGTCATTGAAGCCAGGTTCAGGGGCTACTGAGGGAGTCCTGGACTAGGGGGTGTCCGGACAGCCGGACTATCATCGTCCGCCGGACTCCAAGACTACGAAGATACAAGATTGAAGACTCCGTCCCGTGTCCGGATGGGACTTTCCTTGGCGTGGAAGGCAAGCTTGGTGATACGGATATGTAGATCTCCTACCATTGTAACCGACTCTGTGTAACCCTAGCCCTCTCCGTTGTCTATATAAATCGGAGGGCTTTAGTCCGTAGGACATAACCTCCATTACAACAATCATACCATAGACTAGCTTCTAGGGTTTAGCCTCTTTGATCTCGTGGTAGATCCACTCTTGTACTACCCATATCATCAATATTAATCAAGCAGGACGTAGGGTTTTACCTCCATCAAGAGGGCCCGAACCTGGGTAAAACATCGCGTCCCTCGTCTCCTGTTACCATCCGCCTAGACACACAGTTCGGGACCCCCTACCCGAGATCCGCCGGTTTTGACACCGACAACAACTATCCATATTGCTTTCAATATTCCTCCACCGAATTCGGTCAACATGTTATTTGGAACATGGCTAAACAGGGTAGAGCCCGGGTTAGCAAGACATATTCGTGTGGGGGTGTGCGCCTTAGTGCGGGCGCTTTGGAATTGCAGAAATGATTTGGTTTTAACAGAACAACAAACATTCATTTTTTGCAGGTTATCTTCAAAGCTACGGGGCTGATCTGTTCTTGGTCGCTACTCACTCCGACGGAGGCCAGGGAGCGTTTGGTTACTGGATCTACCCGATGGGAGACGGTAGCTCGGGATATCTTCAACCGGTTTGAATGGCGGTCATGTAATAGGATAGGCAATTAGTTTACCTGTCTATTTTCGAGCCAACCGGTTGTGGTTTATCTTTTTTGGCTAGCTTGTGTATCTAGCCTTTTGGTTCTGTGTGAGCCGTTATCTCTTTTTCTGTTATTGCGGAGACTTTGAGACATTGTTGAACCTTTTTATTAATAAAATGGCCGTATGCATCATGCTGATGCAGAGGCCGGGGATCACCCCTTTTCGAAAAAAAAATGAGAGCGCGAGCGGCTTCGCACGTCCACAACATCTCCGTCCAAGGGTTGGAGTCAATCGTGAGTGCGGACATGTCTCTCGTTCCCGCGTCGGATCGTTCGTCGTCTGTGTCGCTATGGGTGGTGCACTCAGTCGTGCCCTTCCCCTAGGCATGATTTGCTGCGACAAGCGAGGACAGCATGGCTAGTGCCGGCACTTGGTCGATGTTATCTAATGCAGAATAGTCATCGGTAACCACTTGTGACCATGGTGTGGGGCCTCCAGAGCGCCCCGAACTCGGGATTTCGGCGGTGTCGATGTCTTTCCTCTTTGTGAAAGACTTGTTGTGATGTGGTGAGCGACTCTTGCACGTATGCAGTTGCAGGGATTGTGGCAAGTGGAGGAAACAACACATGACTTTAACGTCGGGTAGTGCTTCTCGAATAGTCGGTCTCGAACTCCTAAGTGAAAATCCTAGGTATGACCCTAGCTATTGTTATACCTGGCAATGGCAGTGTTCTGTTTGTCAGTACCTTGACGAAGACATTGCTTAGAGTTTGCTTGGAGTTGATCTTCAGGGTGGATTTTGGAACTTTTTATTGTAGTGTTTGTGTTGTCAAGAGACGGTTGTTGTCGATGGTCACTTTGTGTATCGTCAATCATGTTTTATCAGTTCATTTTTCCTTTTTCTCCATCTATGGGCATAGCTTCGCTCTCGTATGACTTTGCTTCTTGCCGGCGAGATCTTGTGTGTGTGTGTGTGTGTGTGTGTGTGTGTGTGTGTGTGTGTGTGTGTGTGTGTGTGTGTGTTCAAATGCTGAACGGAAACACGTCGAGGAGAGGCTGCAAAAAAGACTTAGCAGTTGGAAAGGAAACAACTGTCTCTGTGTGAAAGATTGGTCCTCATAAACTCAGTACTAAGTAACATGATACTATATAAGATTTCCTTCTTCCAGTTATCAAAAGAAGTTTTACATAGATTAGATTATTTCCAATCAGGATTCTTTTGGCGAGGAGATAGTGAGTGAAAGAAATATCGACTGGCTAAATGGAGTGTGGTTTGCCCTCCCAAAGACCAAGACAGTTAGGCATTCATGACTTTGAGGTTAAGAATAGGGCCCTCCTGGGCAAATGGTTGTTTGAATTACAGACGGAAGATGGTGTATGGCAAACCCTCCTGAGGAGGAAATATGTGGGTTCCAAGGCGGTATCCCAAGTATAGTGGAAGCCTGGAGATTCTCACTTTTGGGCAGGTCTAATCGCTACAAAGAAATATTTTTTCTCCTGTGGATCCTTCTTGATTAAGGATGGCTCGAAAATTAGATTCTAGGAGGACAAGTGGCTATCAATGCCATACTCCGGGAACAATATCTGGCTCTATACAACATTGTGCATCACAAGGGTGATAGTATTGCCATGGTAATGGAATCATTTCTACCAAATGTGACGTTCAGAAGAGATTTAATTGGATCCGGAATCCAATCATGGTACATCCCGCTCCAACGGTTGTCTAGATGCAATTGTCACATGGGTCTGATGTATTGCGATGGAACCTACATGGGAATGGACAATTCTCAGTGGAGTCTATGTATAGGGAATTAATCTAGTCTGATGTGCCAGTTGATAATAATAAGAAGATCTGAAAGATGAGGATACATCTTAAGAATAAAATATTTGCATGATATCTTCATCGCGGAGTCATTTTTACTAAAGATAACCTTATCAAGAGGAATTGGCATGGAAGTCTGCAATGTATTTTTTGTCATCATGATGAGACAATAAAACATTTATTCTTCCAATGCAAAGTGTCTCGGTCTATATGGTCAGTCATCCAGATAGTTTCTGGCTTGTATCCTCCTTGTATGTTGCTAATGTATTTGGCGGATGGTTATATGGGATTGATCACAGGTTTAGAACTCTTCTTGGGGTGGGAGTGCTTGCCATTATTTGGTCGCTTTGGCTATGTAGAAATGATAAGGTTTTTAACGATAAAAGTACTTCTCCCATGCAGGTTATCTATAGATGTACCAGGACTCTTCATTTATTGTTCTCTCTACGGCGCGTGGACAATCGAGACCTATTTACGGAAGTGTGTTCATGATTGGAGGATATGGCTAGGGATATTTTTATCCAACATGGGTGGCAGCATGATCTTAGGATTGACCAACCTGCGCTTTAGGCGTTGTATAGACTCTACACGTTTCTTTGTATTCCACATTTTTATTTTTCATTGTGCGAGAGGACTTTGTTTGGCTGTGTGCGTCTTAGTTATGCAGAGTCCGCGTTTAATGCTTAAACCTTTTAAGTAAAAAAGCGCCCCTTTTTGAAAAAGGTGTGTATTCATTATGATTGTATCCCTCAATGCTACATTATTGTTTTAGAATACGCAAAAGCATATGTATCATAAATTCATAGAAGAAGAGGGGAGATCCCATCCACCAAGTTACAAGGTTGGCCTTATGCCGATTACAACGTGACTACTCGAGATTGGCCCTACTAAACAACCTAAGGAAGAACGAGGTCATGTCCCTGCAGAACAACCCGGCTTTCTGCCAAATGTGGTCATGCCACCTATCCAATGATGCTACATTATTATGAGTTCATAAAAATAGCCCTTTATAAAAAAGTGACTGTCGTGACCAATGTGGCAGATATCAGAGAGCATGTCGTATTGTGGTTATTCAAATCCAGCGGATTGTCGTCCAATGCTTTGGTCTTTCATGTTGGTGGAGCGGTGGGGAAGTCAGTGCTTTTGTAAATAGTTGACCTATTTCAATCTTTTGTGCTCTTGTTGTGCAGTGTGTGCATATTTCCACGAATAGTGCTGGAAAGCCAGGATGCAAAAAGTGAAACTAGAGACAATAACTTGAAAGAATCTGCATGTATCTTTCAGTTTTACTGTGAGTTTTTGGTTTTAGTTTGGGGGTGTACATGGCTCAGGTGACTGAGATTTAGTAAATTCGCAGTCGACTTATTAACCATCGATCAAACTAACTGATCTCTACATACGTACCTCTCCTCAATACATTTTAATTAGCACATGTGTTATGGGCTTGCGTGTCTGTTTTTCCCTAGCCCATGAATTAATTGTTGATGAGTTTATGTGTATGTCTCTTGGTTTGCCTCCATCGACGCTGAGATGTTGAAGGTCATCTGTGTGTGTTGCTCTTGCTGACCGTGCTAGTGATTGCATCTTGAGCTGAGTAAGAATGGCTTGCCTGGGGTGTTGCATGAATGCGACAGACATCCATCTTTGATTGTTATTTACGCAAACACTTGTTTGCTACTTTTTAGATAAAAGGCCTCTGCCCGACTTTACTTTAATAAAGCCACCAAGCATGACAAAGTCATAAAGCATCCAACATACAAAGTGCACCAGCAGAAGTACACAAACAACTAGGGAGAAAATAAGAAGGCCACAACCCGCAACACAAAGCATGGCATGCAGGCCAGACAAGATAATGAAGGGGCGAAACTAGCACCCAACTAGGATGACCGTGTTGAAACTCTGGCCAAGATAAAGTTCGCAGTTCCCCGCACACGAGAGATTAGAAGCTCCGCAGCCGCCTTATCGCCCTCCTTGATCAGAAATATCCACTGCTGCAAAAGAAAGGACATCTTGAAAATGCAGTTAACTGGCCGGTTAGGGAAGGAGTTCTCGATGGTAAACTTGTTCCCCGTGGTCCAAAGAGTCCAACACATGGCCACAAAACCAAACCAGAAAAGCCTTCTGAATTGCCTGGAGAGAGTGGGCAATAAGGGTCGCAGCTCCACAAAGCTGGATAGGGCCCAAGAAACAACAAGCCACTCCCTAATACAGCTCCAGAATAATTTTAACAAGGGTCAAGGGAACAAAATATGGTTCAAGTTTTTGACCAACCACAAAGAGAACATAATTCCAAGCCCAACCCATTTTGTTTAACGATCTGATCAGCTGCAGGCAGACGACCCCACATGGCTTGCCACAAGAAGATCTTGATTTTGAGAGGGAAGCGAGCAGACCAAATCCTAGAGAACCTGGAGGTACGCGCAATAGATACCAATAAGTGGTAGCAAGACTTAACCGAAAAATGCCCATAAGTGGAGTGGGGCCAAGAGACAATATCCCAGGACTCCGAGAGCACCGGTAACAGAGCAGTGAGATGATGCCATTCTTCCAAATCTACAGGAGAAAAAACTCAGGGAAAGCCAAGTCCCACCCACAGCTATAAAGCTCCGTGATGGAGATGTTAGGCGCAGAAACATAGGAGAAGTGGATGGCGAAAGCAGAGGCCAGCGGGCCCTCCACGACCCACCAATCCATCCAGAAGCGGACAGAAGCACCATTCGCAGCAGAAAATTTGACTAGAGACCGGAAAGAATCTCAAACAGCCAGCAGTTGACGCCAAAAATGAGACCCTCCGGGTCCAGAGGCCAACAACGGGCTGGAGTTAGGGAAGTACTTAGCTTTGAGGATTTGCAGCCATAGGGTATTATGATCAGCAGTAAGGATACGCCACCACCATTCCAGGATCAAACACTTGTTCATAATGGTTGTATTGATGATGCCCAGGCCTCCATAGTTCTTAGGTCTACACATGATCTACGAAACCACCATGTACTTTTTCCTAATATTTATCGTATTCCATAAGAAGCCACTTCTATGTTTATCAAATTTGACATGCGTGCACTCAGGCAATCTAAAGAAACCCATAAGAAAGGTAGGCAACGAGGACATGGAAGCATTAATTAGACAAACCCTACCAGCAAAAGATTTGTAACGACCCCTCCAGAGCAGAACTCTGTTTCCTACCTTGAGAATAGAGTAAGCAAAATCTTTGGAGTGCAACTTAAAGGGATAGATAGGGAGGCCTAGATATTTAAAGGGGAAGGACCCTAGTTTGCAGTTTAGGAGGTTAGCAACCCTAGCAGCCTCCACATCTGAGGCACCAGTGACAAAAACTTTGCTCTTCAAGAAGTTAATCTTCAAGCCCGAGAGCGCCTCGAAGCAAAGAAGGAGGAACTTGATATTAGCAATGTACGCATCGTTGTTTTCGACTAGGATAATCATGTCAGCATACCGAAGGTGAGAAACCCTGGCAGGAATAAGTTGGAGATTGTGTGTGTGATATGCCTGATACGTCTCCATCGTACCTATAATTTTTTATTGTTCCTTGCCAATATTTTACAACTTTCACATACTTTTGGCAACAATTTATATGATTTATTGGACTAACATACTGATCCAGTGCCCAGTGTCAGTTCATATTTTTTGCATCTTTTTGTCTCGTAGAATATCCATATGAAACAAAGTCCAAACACAATAAAACTTTAGAAGATTTATTTTGGAATATATTTGAATTTTTTGGAATAAGAATCAACACAAGACGGTGGTCGAGGGGCTCACTAGGCACCAGGGCGCGCCAGGGAGTGCCCGGCGCACCCTGATGGGTAGTGGGCACCTCATAAGGCGGTTGCTGCCCTTCTTTCGTCGTAAGAAAGATAATTTATGGATAAAAATACCCTCAAAATTTCAGCCTAATGCGGAGTTATGTTCTCCGGATATTTAAGAAACAGTTTTTGGCCAGAAAACAGGAACGCGGAACATAAGAGAACAGAGAGATAGATCCAATCTAGGAGGGGTTCCTACCCCTCCGCCGCCATGGAGACCATGGATCAGAGGGGGAACTCTCTTCCCATCTAGGGGGAGTCCAAGGAAGAAGAAGGAGGAGGGGGCTCTCTCCCCCTCTGTCCCAGTGGTGCCGGAGTGCCGCCGGGGCAAGGATCATGACGGCGATCTACACCAACAACCTTGCTATCGTCAACACCTTTTGACCCCTATATGAAGCGGTGTAACCTCTCTATTCCCAATGCAATTCTATAATTAAACATGGTGCTAGACACTATATATTATTATCCAATGATATGTGGTTATCCTATCATAATTGAGTAGAGCTATTTTGTCCTACAGGTTAATTGATGATCATGATTGGTTTGAGTTGTATATTTTATTTTGGTTCTATCCTATGGCGCCCTCCGTGTCGCGCAAACGTGAGGGATCCCCGTTATAGGGTGTTGCAATACGCTCATGATTCTCTTATAGTGGGTGGCGAGAGTGACAGAAACTTATACCTGAGTAAGGGGTTTGTTGCGTATGGGAGTAAAGAGGACTTGATACTTAATGCTATGGTTGGGTTTTACGTTAATGATCTTTGGTAGTTGCAGATGCTTGCTAGAGTTCCAATCATAAGTGAATATGATCCAAGTATGGAAAGTATGTTAGCTCATTCCTCTCCCTCATATAAAATTGCAATAACGATTACCGGTCTAGTTATCAATTGCCTAGGGACAAATAACTTTATTATGTGACAAAAGCTTTCTACTAAAGAACTAAATTTGTTATAATTTATTCGTAGTTTTATTCTCGCAAAGTACTTCTGGTTTTATTCTTGTTCTAGGTAAAGCAAATGTTAAGTGTGCGTAGAGTTGTATCGGTGGTCGATAAAACTTTAGGGAATATTTTTTCTACCTTTAGCTCCTCATTGGGTTCGACAACCTTATTTATCATAAAAGGCTACAAACGATCCCCTATACTTGTGGGTTATCAAGACCTTTTTCTGGCCCCGTTGCTAGGGAGCAATAGCGTGGGGGTGAATATTCTCGTGTGTGCTTGTTTGTTTTATCACTAAGTAGTTTTTATTTTCTGTTCTAAGTTATTTTATATCTTTAGTTATAGATATGGAACACGAAATGCCAAGAAAATTAGTTGTACTTGCTACTCATGGAGATGGGGAACCTCCTAAAATCCTCGATACTCGTTACGTGAAAAACATTAAACACTAATTTGATAATCATGAGAAACCCCATTCAACTTGATAATGGGAGACACGTTGGATCAACGTGAATACTTTAGAGATTATGGCCTGACTCAAAAAGGGAAACTCTTATGGTATCAAATTGATTATTTGCAATAGTATGATTGCAATTTATGCTTGAGATATGATTATACTTGTTGCTCTAGGATGAAGGCTCCACACCTTTCCTTTTCATGTGAATTTAATGATAATGAAACCTTGGCTTCTTATGCTAATGGTAGATATGATTACTATGATGTGGAAGGAATAGAAGAATTTGTTGCTTTTAAGGGTGCTTATGAAATTGAATCTCTGTTTGAAAAGTATGAAGATTATGATGACGTTGTTTATAGACCTGAAAATTTTGCTACACTTAAATATTGCTATGAGAATTATAAATACAATTTTGATATTGAGGTATTTATTGAGAAAATCTCCGCTATCCAAGAAGAGACTAATATTTTTGCAGGAGTCTATGGAAGAAGAAATTGCTGAAATTGTGAGCTCATTAGATGAAAAAGATGAGGGAGAGAGCGAAGAACTAAAGGAGGAAGAGCAAATTGATCACCCATGCCCACCTTCTAATGAGAGTAACTCTTTATCCCATACATTGTTTAATTTCCCTTCTTGCTTACTGAAGAATGAATGCTATGATGATTGCTATGATCCCGTTGATTCGTTTGAAATATCCCTATTTCATGAAATTGATGCTTGCTATGCTTGTGGCCATGATGCCAATTTGACTTATGCTTATGGAGATGAACCTACTTTAGTTCCTTATGTTAAGAATTGAAAGTGCAACTAATCCCCGGGTGGTTTTTGTAATTCATAATAACATATAGCTCATTGAACTAATATCCATTCAAGTTAAATATTTCAGAAAGTTTAATGATTGGCGTGGCATGGACCCCTCAAAATGCTAAGGACAAAGATTGGCAAAGGCTCAAGACTCTTCATTTTCATTTTAGTGATCCAAGATCATTTTAGTGATCCAAGATCACATTGAGTCCATAGGAAAGCCAATAATATTAAAAGGCGATGAGGTGTTGCTTAATGGTCTACTTGCTCAAAGTGCTTAGTGATATTGCTCCAAAACCCTCAGCCACCTTCTCATTTCCACATATGTCCAAAACCTAAAGTCAAACTTGGCCCCACCGATTTGATCTATCCGGCGCCACCGAGTTTTGTTGACATAGCCACTACCAGAAACCCTAGTCAATTCGGTCTCACCGATACGGCTCTTGGTCTCACCGAGATGGCATTGCAAACTCTCGGTTTCCCTTCGTAACATTTCGGTCTCACCGAAATGAGCGATCAGTCCCACCGAGTTTGCATTGCAAACTCTCTGTTTCTCTTCGTAACGTTTCGGTCTCAACGAAAGGAGCGATCGGTCCCACTGAGTTTGCTTGACCAACTCTCTATTTGATCTTTGCTGAAATCGGTCTCACCGAGTTCATGCTATCGGTCTCACCGAGATGATGTTTTGCCCTAGCCCTAGCACATCGGTCCCACCGAATTGATCTCATAGGTCCCCCCCTGAGATTCCTAACATTCACATTTTTAATTGAATCGGTCTCACCGAGTTCTTATGTTTGGTCTAACCGAGTTGGGTCAAATGTGTGTAATGGTTGGATTTTGTGTGGAGGCTATATATACCCCTCCACCCCCTCCTCCATTTGAGAGAGAGCCATCAGAACGTGCCTACACTTCCACTACTCATTTTCTAAGAGAGAACCACCTACTCATGTGTTCAGACTAAGACATTCCAATCCAACCACAAGAATCTTGATCTCTAGCATTCCCCAAGTTGCTTTCCACTCAAATCTTCTTTCCACCATAGCCAAATCTGTGAGAGGGAGTTGAGTGTTGGGGAGACTATAATTTGAAGCACAATAGCAAGGAGTTCATTAGCAACACACCATCTATTACCTTTTTGAGAGTGATGTCTCCTAGATTGGTTAGGTGTCACTTCGGAGCCTCCGACAAGATTGTGGAGTTGAACCAAGGAGTTTGTAAGGGCAAGGAGACCACCTACTTCGTGAAGATCTCCCTGAGTGAGGCAAGTCCTTCATGGGCGATGGCCATCATGGGATAGAAAAGGTTGCTTCTTCGTGGACCCTTCATGCGTGGAGCCCTCCATGGACTCTCGCAGCCGTTACCCTTCGTGGGTTGAAGTCTCCATCAACATGGATGTACGATAGCACCACCTATCGGAACCACGCCCAAAATCTATGTGTCTACATTGCGTCTGCCTTCTCTAAACCCTTCCCTTTACCTTCATATGCAATGTTTTACTTTCCGCCGCTACACTCTTAGAATTGCATGTGTAGGTTGATTGCTTGACCTGTGCTAAGTTGCTAAAATCCGCCAAGACTTAAAATTGGGAAAAGGTTAGATTTTTATTTGGTCAAGTTGTCTAATCACCCCCCTCTAGACCTACTTTCGATCCTACAAGAATGGAATTGTTGCTTTTGCACCCACATATGATAGTCCTATTATCTTTTTGAATTCTCCAAACTACACTATATTATAAAAGTTTGTGCTTATAAAGGATTATATTGATGGGTTGCATTTTACTATTGCACATGATGGTTTCGATAAATATAATATGCATGTGCTTGCTTCTCCTACTTGCAATTATTATGAGAGAGGAACTACATCTCCGCCTCTCTATGTTTCCAACACGAAAAAATTGCAAGAAACTGCTTGTGCTATGTATTGACCTTTACTTGATCTGCATGCATTGTTCTTTTATGACATGCCGATGCATAGGAAGAGATTTAGAGTTCGTTGTTGCATGATATATGTTGCTTTGTGCTCACTACTAAATTACAAATCATTGTTAATTAAAATTGGCTTTGATATACCTTGGGATCCAGGTGGAAAATTACTTGAGCACTTTATGCCTAGCTTAATGGCTTTAAAGAAAGCGTTGCCAGGGAGACAACCCAGAAGTTTTAGAGAGTCATTTTATTCCCTTATGTGCTTTTATAAAGTTCTAAAACAAAAAATATAGGGGGACCTAAAAACTTTTTCAAAAAGAAAAGCGAAAGTGAGAAAGACGAGCATTGTTAAAGTGGGAGCTATCCTTGAACTTTGTTCATGCCCATGGAAACTTTTGAACCTTGATTACAGAAACTTCTCAATAAAAATAATTATCCACTTGTACAAATCCATTGTATTATAAAAATAATGTGCCAATATTTGCCTTTAGGATGATTAGATTGTTCGTTTGGTATGTACAGTGCAAAAACAGAAAATTTGGCTGTAGTGCGTGTATTTACATTTTTTACTGGAACGTCAAAAGTTTGTGAAATTTTTACATAGTACTACTGCGAAATTTTTTATTTTATCCTAATTGTTCAGAATTTTTGGAGTTACAGTGGTCAAAGTTCAGACTGCTACGAACTGTCTTGTTTTTGACAGATTTTGTTTTTGATGCATTGTTTTGCTTGTTTTGATGGAACTATGGAGTGTATCGAGTGTTATAAGCCATGGAGAAGTTAGAATACAGTAGGGATAATGTAAAAATAAAATATGAATGGGTTGCAGCGGTACTTAAAGTAGTGATTTGTTTTACTATGCTTACGGATCTCACGGAGGGTTTGTTAAGTTTTGTGTGGATGAAGTGTTCGAAGATCGAGGAGGTCTCAGTATGAGGAGAAGGAGGAGAGGCAAGAGTTAAAGCTTGGGGATGCCCAAGGCACCCAAGTAAATATTCAAGCAGACTCAAGCGTCTAAGCTTGGGGATACCCCAGAAGGCATCCCATCTTTCTTCAACAAGTATCGATATGTTTCGGTTTTTGTTTTGTTCACGTGATATGCGTAATTCTTGGAGCATAATGTGCTTTTTATTTTGTTTTAATAATGCACCATGCTGGTATGAGATAGTCCTTGGTTGATTTATAGAATGCTCTTTGCATTTCACTTATATCTTTTGAGTATGGCTTTACAAAATGCTTCATGTGCTTCACTTATATCATTTGAAGTTTGGATTGCCTATTTCTCTTCACATAGAAAACCTTTATTTCTAGAATGATCTTTTGCTTCACTTATATGCATTAGAGCATGGTAATTTTTAGAAAGAATTAAACTCTCATGCTTCAGTTATATCAATTTAGAGAGTCAACGGGAATTGGTCATTCACATGGTTAGTCGGAAAATCCTACATAAAACTTGTGGATTACTAAATATGATATGTTTGATTCCTTGCAATAATTTTGCGATATAGAGATGATAATATGTGGGAGGTACTAGTGAATGACAGTGGTTTAGTAGGAATGTTAGTGTTAAGGTTTGTGATTCCCGAAGCATGCATGTATAGTCTCTCATTATGCTATGAAGTTGGAGCATGATTTATTATTGATTGTCTTCCTTACGAATGGCGGCCGGGGACGAGAGATGGTCTTTTCCTACCAATCTATCCCCCTAGGGGCATGCGTAGTAGTACTTTGCTTCGAGGGCTAATAACTTTCACGATAAGTATGTGAGTTCTTTATGACTAATGTGAGTCCATGGATTATACGCACTGTTACCTTTTGGCAATTTGCTAGCCTCTTCGGTACCGTGCATTGCCCTCTCTCACCTCGAGATGTGGTGCAAACTTCGTCGGTGCATCCAAACCCCGTGATATGATACACTCTATCACACATAAGTCTCATTATATCTTCCTCAAAAAAGCCACCACACCTACCTATTATGGCATTTCCATAACCATTCAGAGATATATTGCCATGCAACTTCCACCGTTCCGTTTTTATGACTTGAGCATTCGTTGTCATATTGCTTTGCATGATTGTAAGATAGCTAGCATGAAAATTTCATGGCTTGTCCATTTTTTGATATCCTTGCTGTGCTGGATCATTGCACATCCTGGTACACTGCCAGATGCATTTATATAGAGTCATACTTTGTTCTAGGTATGGAATTGTAATATTGAGTTGTAAGTAAATAGAAGTGTGATGATCATCATTATTCATTATTAGAGCATGTCCCAGTGAGGAAAGTTTTATGGAGACTATAATTCTCCCACAAGTCAGGATGAGACTGCGAACAAAAGAAAAAAATGGAAAAATGAAAAAAAGTGAGGCCAAAAAGAGCCCAAGAAAAAAAGGAAAAAAAGAAAACAAAGAAATGAAAAATGAGAGAAAAAAATACAAGGGGCATGCTAATTCCACACTTGTGCTTCAAAGTAGCACCATGTTTTTCATATAGAGAGTCTCCTATGTTGTCACTTTCATATACTAGTGGGAATTTTTCATTATAGAGTTAGATGCAGACCCACTTAGTTTTCAGTTTGAGCTTTCATACAATTATAGCTCTTAGTGCATCCGTTGCATGGTAATCCCTACTCCTCACATTGATATCAATTGATGGGAATCTCCATAGCCCGTTGATTAGCCGTGTCAATGTGAGGCTTTCTTACTTTTTTGTCTTCTCTAAGTTTACCCCTATCATCATACTCTATTCCACCCATAGTGCTATGTCCATGGCTTGCGCTCATGTATTGCATGGGGGTTAAAAAAGCTGAAGCGTGTTAAAAAGTATGAACCAATTGCTTCGCTTGTCATCGGGGTTGCGCATGATAAACACTTTGTGTTAAGAAGATGGAGCATGACAAGACTATATGTTTTTGTAGGGATAGCGTTCTTTAGCATTTATATTTTGAAAGACATGATTGTTTATTGGGATGCCTAAGTATTGATGTCTTTATGTCAAATTATAGACTATTGCTTTGAATCTCTTGTCTCTTAATATTCATGCCATAATTAGATTATATGATCAAGATTATGCTAGGTAGCATTCCACATAAAAAATTATCTTTTTTATCATTTACCTACTCGAGGACGAGCAGGAATTAAGCTTGGGGATGCTGACACGTCTCCGTCGTATCTATAATTTTTTATTGTTCCATGCCAATATTATACAATTTTCACATACTTTTGGCAACAATTTATATGACTTATTGGACTAACGTATTGATCCAGTGCCTAGTGCCAGTTCCTGTTTGTTGCATGTTTTTTGTTTCGCAGAGTATCCATATCAAACAAAGTCCAAACGCGATAAAAATTCACAAAGATTTATTTTGGAATATATTTGAATTTTTCGAAGAAGAACCAATGCAAGACGATGCTCAAGGGGCCCACTAGGCACCAGGGCGCGCCAGGGGGTGCCAGGCGCACCTTGATGGGTAGTGGGCACCTCATAAGGCGGTTGATGCCCTTCTTTTGCCGCAAGAAACATAATCTATGGATAAAAATCCACTCAAAATTTCAGCCTAATCGAAGTTACGATCTCCGTATATTTAAGAGAACTGAGAGATATATCCAATCTAGGAGGTGCTCCTACCCCTCTGCCGCCATGGAGACCATGGACCAGAGGGGGAACTCTCCTCCCATCTAGAGGGGCAAGGAAGAAGAAGGAGGAGGGGGCTCTCTCCCCTTCTCTCTCCCAGTGGCTCCGCAGTGCCGCCGGGGCAAGGATCATGACGGTGATCTACACCAACAACCTTGCTACTGTCAACACAAACTTTATACCCCTCTATGCAGCGGTGTAACCTCTCTATTCCCACTATAATTCTCTACTTAAACATGGTGCTCAACACTATATATTATTATCCAATGATATGTGGTTATCCTATGATGCTTGAGTATATCTGTTTTGTCCTACGGGTTGATTGATGATCATGATTGGTTTGAGTTGTATATTTTATTTTGGTGTTGTCCAATGGTGCCCTCTATGTCGCGCAAACGTGAGAGATCCCCGTTGTAGGGTGTTGCAATACATTCATGATTCTCTTATAATGGGTGGCGAGAGTGACAAAAACTTATACTCGAGTAAGGGGGTCCTTGCGTATGGGTGTAAAGAGGACTTGATACTTAATGCTATGGTTGAGTTTTACCGTAATGATCTTTGGTAGTTGCAGATGCTTGCTAGAGTTCCAATCATAAGTGCATGTGATCTAAGTATGGAAAGTATGTTAGCTCATGCCTCTCCCTCATATAAAATTGCAATAATGATTACCGGTCTAGTTATCAATTACCTAGGGGCAAATAACTTTCTTGTGTGACAAAAGCTTTCTAATAAACAATTAAATTTATTATATTGCCATTTATTCATAGTTTTATTCGCGCAACATACTTCTAGTTTTATTCTTGTTCTAGGTAAAGCAGACGTTAAATGTGTGTAGAGTTGTATCGGTGGTCGATAGAACTTGACGGAATATTTTTTTGGGAAAATTTTGTTTTTGCCACTCTAGATTTTGCCAATTTTGTTTCATACAATTTTGTTTTTGGGAAAATTTGGCAATTAATGTTATTCATCAAGGCAATAGGTCTGAAGAGGCAAATTGAGTCAACAGCCTTCACTTTAGGAATAAGAGAGATCATAGAATAGTTAAGCCTAGAAATATCAACGGTACCAAGGCAGAAACCCGTGATCGCATCCAAATGTTTCAATACCTACCATCACTTTTTAAAGGAGGAAGAAAAGCCATCAGGACCCGGGGCAGAATTAGAGTGGGATGAGGCCACCACCTCATCGATCTTAGCGGGGAAGAGAGGGATCATCAGAGCAGCATTATCCTATGCAGAGAAACTGTTACCAAGATGCCAAAGGTTGGGGGAAATTCTGAAACCGAAAGAGGGACAAACGCGAGGAGGAACGTGAAAAAAGAACACACATGACCCAAAATGATCAAAGGATCTGCCACCAGCACACCGCCCTTGAACAGCCTAAAAATTGAGCACCTTCTTCTTCTATCGTTGGCCACAACAAAAAAATAAGCCGAAATGGCGTCACCCATAAGTAGCCAGGTCGACCTCCCGTAATGTTGCCAATAAGCATCCTCCTGGCGACAGATGTCAAGAAGGGCCTTTTTGAGATCATACCGCTGAGCCCAACCTGCGGGCCCCAAATCGCCACTATCCGCCTGGTCATCAAGTTCTTTGATCAAGCCCACCAGGTGAACCTTTGCCCAATGGCTCTTCGCAGCCTGATTTAGGCTCCAACCTTTCAAGAATTTGTGGAGAAGGGAGGAGCAAAACTTCAATCATCAGTAGGACCAAAAGAGCAGTGGTTGGACAGTAGGATAGTCATAAGCTTGTCAGAAACCATAGGGACAAAACTATCAACTAACAACCAAGAGGAATCAAACCTAAACTCGTGGGAAATGGCCCTTGAGCTGTCTCCCGAGTCTAAAGTGTGCTCCCTGCCAATATGGGATTCAACGATGAGGGAAGATGTAGGAAAGAGGACGTCCCAATTTGGATAAATAAGCACCCTATCAAGCACCAATCTGATCGGATCAAGTTGGTGACCGGGCCAAGTAAACCGAGCACCAACCCTATGTAATTCTCCCAGGGAAAAGTTGATAATAAAATTGTTGGAGCCCTCCGCCCAAGACCAAGAGAAATTGTCGTTATTCTTATCCCAAGAAAATCCAAGCAAGTTAAAATTCCCAACAATGAGAAGAGGAAGAGAGGAGGCCTCAACCTTAGTAGAAAGTTCATCGAGGAAAGCATTAGATAAGGTGTGGTCAGCAGAGCCGTAAACACCTATAACCTCCCAAGTTTTGTCAAGAATCTCCTGGTGAAGAACCATAATAGCAACGAAATTACCCAACTAAAAGGAGAGAAATCAAATACCTCAACGTGAGCACCCAGCAGAATACCACCAGAGTGCCCAAAAGCCGACAACCACCTCCAATAAAGAAGTCTGAACCCGTGAGAGAGAGGAGAGCTCAGTGCTTTGGTACTCATGCACTCTCTTTGATTGTTATATGCACTCATGCGTCCTTCTTCTGCTAGTTAGTTCCCGGCCTTGAAAGTCATGCATGCGCTCTCGCTATATTCCTACATGATCTTCTATTTTGTAAGTTGGCACGAGATCTTCTATTACTTTTGTCCTAAAATACTTGTCTTACATTTTTATAGATAGGGATGTATCTAATACTAAAATATGTCTATGTATGAATACAAGTAATTCGGGACGGAGGGAGTACGTGTTAGCCATCAGCCATCGCCTAATTTAATTTCTTCACTTTTCTCGAGTAAATTAAACACATACGACATCGTCTGTTGTTTGATCACTCAACTTGTGATTCTCATTATCAGTCGTGGAGCTTCGACAAGAACTAAGAGGGGGCTAAATGAAACTTAGGGAGAGTTAAGGGGGCTAATTTGGGATATCATGTCAAAATTTGACCAATATAGTTGTCACTATTAAGTGTTAATATGCACAAGAAAAAATAGTTAGGGGCCATGGCCCCTGTTGGCCCTAACCAAGCTCTGCCACTGCTCATTACTCACATACATATACAAATTGGTGAGATTTGGTGTAAAGAAGCAAGATAGGATTATTAGTTGGTAAATGAATCTTATCTTTTAGCACATTCACAATCTATTGCACAGCTTGTAGTTTTACATGGAAAGTCAGGAAACTCAATTGGTTACTAGGGTTAAAGCATCTATAACCGGACTTAGAAAATCTGCATCCCCTAACCATTCGCGCACCAGGCGTGTCTGTTTTGAGCCCCTATTTGGCCCTCCATGCAGCCATATATACTTCTCATTTTCTCCCTTATATGTTGGGTCATTTGCATGCTATTGGTGGATATGAAGAGAGAGAGAAAAACAATAAAGAAAGAGAAAATGTGGTCCGGGGTGGGTTGCGTCCTATGTAGCGAGCTGACCAGGTGCGTTCAAGAGCCGTCATATCCTTCTACATTTGGTCTCAATATGAGGGTTCACGGACAATCCTGACTTATAGGGATGATATGATGGTCCAGTTGGGTTATTTTTTCTTCTCCCTCGTGTTCGATCGCCGGCCGGGTTTGAGGAGGCCGGTTGTAGATGCTCTTAGTAGTGAGCATGAGGTTGTAGGTTCAATTCTCACAATCCACACCATTTTTTCCACTAATTGAGTTTTCTCATGTTTGAAAGTACTCCCTCCGTTCAATAATGTAGTGCCTATAGATTTTTGCAAAAGTCAAACATTACAAACTTTGACCATATTTATAGAGAAAAGTAGGTACATGTAGAAAACCAAATGCACATCATTGGATACATCATGAGTTATATTTTCAGAATTTACATGGCTAGTTGTAGATGTAGACTGTTCCCTCTATACATTTGGTCAAAGTTGGCAAAGTTTGACTTCCACAAAAATCTATAGGCACTACATTGTGGAATGGAGGGAGTACATTATATTGATTTTTATTAGTCTAAACACACTTCATATGATTGATCAATGTCCAAAAATATGGGAATACAATTGAAGTCGGGAGGATTAAGGAGCCACACATGACGTCCTAAAGAGACTCCTAAAGTGTGCTTAGCAAGGCTATGTGCTTCAAAGTTTGTCTCACGTCCTTCAAAGATCAAGAAACACCCAGATAGTTGGGTTGTCGTAGCGTTGATCTCCTTCACGATACCAGCATAAAGTCCTCATGTTCCCTTGTTGATGTTAAGAATAACTTCCTTGCAATCAGAAGCTATTAAGACATGCGATAGTGAGAGATCCAGGGAAAGGGATAGGGCCTTCCTATAGGCCAGCGCCTCAACTGTAGCCGAATTAGTAATACCTGAACACTTGATGAAGCACCAAGATATTTGCCTGCAAACGGCTCTAAAAGAGCCTTCATTTGTTGTTCGTGATATAGCCCCATCCACTCGAATTTTACAGAATCTCGGCTCAGGAGGAAACCACCGCTGCCGGCAAACAACAACGGGAGACGATGGTATATTGATGATGCGATGACCTAACTAGCTTGGTTGGGCCTTCGAGCATATGCCCAGGTGGAGGTCCAGCCGAGTGACTTATGTAGCGTTCAGCCAGATTCTAAAAGAATACGTATTGGACGACCAGGCCTCTCCCTTTGCTATTAGGAGGTATAGATGCATGGGCAGATATTTGTTTTTTTTTGGAAAAAACACACTCCCTTTTATTAATAGGTATAAATTATAGATGACATAATTGCATACGAGCATCACGTCCAAACATTTATAGACAACCAACTGCATCTATAGCTAGTACTCCACCAAGACGGTGCATGCATCTTAAATAATTTAAATTAAAAAATATAGTGTTGCATTAAGTATGGTGACATGAAGTAAATAGTATACTGTTTTCACCCTGCGTTCAAAGAACAATTACACAATATATTGTTTATCCCTAGTGGAAACAATACAATACAAACCTTTTCACTTTCTATTCAAACCCAACCCATATGTTAGGACTATCCTGCACCCCTCAAATCCAGCCCATATGTTGGGCGGATTTTCTGCAACCCAAACAAATTTATCACGTCATATCCGACCCCAAATCCATCCAAGTTGACCAGATATACCAAATCAACTGCCCTCTCTCCCTTGTTCATGCTCCCATTCTCGTGTCCGTGTCGTTTTCCTACTACGCCCTTGTTGTGCATCCGCGTTGTCACCCTCCTCCGTCCTTGCTCCGTGTCTGCGTCATTGCTCTCCTCTGCCATCACTCCATGACTGCGCAACCAGAGGCAAAGCACCTATTTCTCCACTCTGGTAAAAAAATCGCACGCTACTCCATCTCCACTCCACCGAAGACCAAAGTTGAGGTGTTTTGGGACGAGCCTACCTTCTCTGCTTATGTGATCAGTCCCAAACACAATCTTTCAATACCAAATCAACATCGTTGGATCAATCATAAAATATGTTTTACATATTTGGCATTGTAAATCATATTTTTGGCACTAAAATGGTGAATTTTGCAAAATTTTACTAAAATCATATTTTTGGCTCTCCTTTAATTTGAAGCCTTGAATCAGCAGGCACGACTATAACTGAGCTATCCAGCAAAATTTTAATAATAGGGCCCACTAGCAGAGTAATAAGCCCTTTTGTGTTTGAGTTCTCCTGGTTATCAAGGGTGTTGTCTATAATCCTTTTCCCAAATTTAGGGAAACCTACGTTCAATGCCTCCCAAGCATCTCTATTAAGCAACACACTTTCATGCTCAAATGTGTTAATGCGTGCAGTGATGTAACCATGTATATGAACTTTGTGGTGGTGGCTAAATACAAGTAATGCTCCTTGGCTTGTGGTGGGTGACTTCAATGAGGCAATGTGGAACTATGAACACTTGTCATCTACACCCGGGCAGAACCACAGATGATTGCCCTTAGGGATACTTTGGAGATTTGTGGTCTTGTAGACTTGGGTTTTGTGGGCATACCATTCACTTACGACAACAAGAGGGGAGGGGAGGGTAATGTCCAAGTCCGTTTGGACAGAGCGGTCGCTACTAACGACTAGAGGAACTTGTTTGCTTTCACTTAGGTATTCCATTTTCCGTCTCCTTGTTCTGATCATGTGGCGGTCGTACTAAAAGCAACAACATACCAAGGGCCGTCGGGAGGCAAGCAGAGACGATATGAGCTGTTTTGGGAGAGGGATGTTGCGCTCCCCGATGTAATTAGAGAGGATTGGGAGGCGATAGGCAATGTTCAGAAACTAGCACAACTCCGGGATGCCTTATCAAAAACAATGATAACATTGGGTAAGTGGAGTAAGAAGTTTGGTAATGTAATGCGTGAGCTGGCTAAGTCGCGATCCCAATTGGAAGAACTCATGCATATGAATGCGGATAGACAGGAAATTAGAAGAGTCACGGACAAGATGAATGAGTTGCTCTATCAGGAAGAGATGCTTTGGCTTCAAAGATCTTGAATCACCTGGCTGAAATAAGGTGACAGAAATACCAAATATTTTGAGAGCAAAGATGTTTGGAGGGCGAGGAAAAACAAAATAAGAGAGCTTACGGATAGTATTGGTGTTGTGCACTCTGATTTTTCAACCATGGGGTTGTTGGCAAATGAGTATTTTCAGAACATTTTCTCGGCTAACACCTCCCTGGATGCTTCACCGGTGCTGGATCGACTAGAATCTAGGGTGTCGGCTGAAGATAACATGAAGCTTTGTAAGTCTTTTTCTGATAAGGAGATTTCGGATGCACTGTTTCAAATAGGCCTGCTTAAGGCGGCGGGCCCGGATGGCCTCCCAGCTAGGTTCTTTCAGTGCAACTGGAGTATGCTCAAGGAGGGGGTTTTGGCGGCAGTGAAAGATTTCTTCCACACAGGGGTTCTGCCAGAGGGGGTAAACTCTACATCCATTGTGCTAATTCCTAAAGTCTCAAATCCTACCAAGCTATCGGAGTACAAACCTATAAGTGTTTGTAATGTTATATATAAAGTGATCTCAAAGTGCTTGATTAACAAGTTGAGACCTCTCTTGGATGATCTTATTTCTCCGGAATAGAGTGCTTTTATCCCGGGAAGAATGATCATGGACAGTGCACTTGTGGCCTTCGAGTGCATCCACCACATCAAGCAAGAGAAGGATCCGACTAAGTTTCTGTGCTTACAAGTTGGATCTGTCCAAAGCTTATGACAAGGTAGATTGGGCCTTCTTGAGGCAAGTGATGCAAAAGTTGGGTTTCTCTCAGCAATGGGTTGACTGGATTATGGCATGTGTCATGTCGGTGAGATACTTTGTGAATTTCAATGGAACTCTCTTGGATTCATCTGCGTCGTCGTGTGGGCTTCGACAAGGAGACCCTTTATCGCCGTTCTTATTTTTGTTTGTGGCAGATGGACTTTCAGCGTTATTGAGGAAAAATGTGGAGTCGGGAGATATTACTCTGGTCAAAGTATGTAGAAGTGCGCCGGGCATATCACACTTGCTATTCGTTGATGATACACTTCTGTTCTTTGAGGCGTCCAAAACCCAGGCAGAGAAGGTGAAATAAATATTGGATGTATACTGTACGGCTACAGACCAGAGTCTCAATTATGACAAGTGTTCATTACTCTTTGGGGATGCATGCCCAGGTCCAATCTAGGAGGAGGTCCGGACCATTACATGTCACTAGTCAATTTTTTGAGGAAAAGTATTTGGGGCTGCCAACGCCGGAGGGGAGGATGTCAAAAGGCAGGTTTCAGAACCTGCAGACTAGCCTTACAAAATGATTAGTGCAATGGGGGGATGGACATTTGGCTCAACTGGGACGGGAGGTGTTGATCAATTCAGTAGCTCAGGCGCTTCCTACCTACATAATGGGTGTTTTCAAAGTCCCCTTCTCGGTATGTGATGATCTCACTCGTAAGGTAAGGAATTTTTATTGGGGCTCAGCGGAAGGCGGAAGGAAAGTGCATTGGCGCGGATGGGACTATTTTCTTCAACCCAAGGCTAAGGGAGGCGTGGGATTCCGTGACTTTCAGATGTTCAATTGATACGTCTCCGTCGTATCTAATTTTCCAAACACTTTTGCCCTTGTTTTGGAATCTAACTTGCATGATTTGAATGGAACTTACCCGGACTGACGCTATTTTCAGCAGAACTGCCATGGTGTTATTTTTGTGCAGAAATAAAAGTTCTCGAAATGACCTGGAAATCCACTGAGCAACTTTTTGGATTTAATAAAAAATATTGGCGAAAGAATTAACGTCAGGGGGACCACACCCTGTCCACGAGGGTGGGGGCGCCCCCAGGGCGTGCACCCCTGCCTTGTGGGCCCCCTGAAGCTCCACCGACCTCAACTCCAACTCCATATATTCACGTTCGGAGAAAAAAATCAGAGAGAAAGATTCATCGCGTTTTACGACACGAAGCCGCTGCCAAGCCCTAAACTCTCTTGGGAGGGCTGATCTGGAGTCCGTTCGGGGCTCCGGAGAGGGGAATCCGTCGCTGTCGTCATCATCAACCATCCTCCATCACCAATTTCATGATGCTCACCGTCGTGCATGAGTAATTCAATCATAGGCTTGCTGGACGGTGATGGGTTGGATGAGATTTACCATGTAATCGAGTTAGTTTTGTTAGGGTTTGATCCCTAGTATCCACTATGTTCTGAGATTGATGTTGCTATGACTTTGCTATGCTTAATGCTTGTCACTAGGGCCCGAGTGCCATGATTTCAGATCTGAACCTATTATGTTTTCATGAATATATGTGAGTTCTTGATCCTATCTTGCAAGTCTATGGTCACCAATTATGTGTTATGATCCATTAACCCCGAAGTGACAATAAACCGGATACTTACCGGTGATGACCGTAGTTTGAGGAGTTCATGTATTCACTAAGTGTTAATGCTTTGGTCCGGTACTCTATTAAAAGGAGACCTTAATATCCCTTAGTTTCTAATAGGACCTCGCTGCCACGGGAGGGTAGGACAAAAGATGTCATGCAAGTTCTTTTCTATAAGCACGTATGACTATATTCGGAATACATGCCTACATTACATTGATGAACTAGAGCTAGTTCTGTGTCACCCTATGTTATAACTATTACATGAGGAATCGCATCCGACATAATTATCCATCACTAATCCAATGCCTACAAGCTTTTCACATATTGCTCTTTGCTTAGTTACTTTGCCGTTGCCACTGTTACAATTACTACAAAACTGCTACTGTTACTTTTGCTACTGTTACCGTTACTTCCATACTACTTTGCTACTAAATACTTTGCTGCAGATACTAAGTTATCCGGGTGTGGTTGAATTGACAACTCAACTGCTAACACTTGAGAATATTCTTTGGCTCCCCTTGTGTCGACTCAATAAATTTGGGTTGAATACTCTACCCTTGAAAACCGTTGCGATCCCCCATACTTGTGGGTTTATCATCAATCAAGCCTTGTTAGCACGCCAAGCATGGAGACTTTTAACTAAACCGGACAGCTTGTGTGCTCAGTTATTAAAGGCAAGGTACTACCCATTGGGCAAGTTGGAGGATACAGTATTTACAGGGAATGCATCATCATCATGGCAAGCTATCAGTGTCACCCTATGTTATAACTATTACATGAGGAATCACATCCAACATAATTATCCATCACTGATCCAATGCCTATGCGCTTTTCACATATTGCTCTTTGCTTAGTTACTTTGCAGTTGCCACTATTACAATTACTTCAAAAGTGCTACTATTACTTTTGCTACTGTTATCGTTACTTCCATACTACTTTGCTACTAAATATTTTGCTGCAGATACTAAGTTATCCAGGTGTGGTTGAATTGACAACTCAACTGCTAATACTTGAGAATGTTCTTTGGCTCCCCTTGTGTCGAATCAATAAATTTGGGTTGAATACTCTACCTTCAAAAACTATTGCGATCCCCTATACTTGTGGATTATCAAGACTATTTTCTGGCGCCGTTGTCGGGGAGGATAGCTCTATTCTTTGAGTCACTTGGGATTTATATCTGCTGGTCACTATGAGGAACTTGAAAGACGAAAGAACTAAGATTATTCCCTCAACTACGAGGGGAGGTAAGGAACTGCCATCTAGCTCTGCATTTGATTCTCCTTCTGTTATGAGTAAGCTTGCGACACCTAAACCTTCTTCTGCTATTAATTCTGATATGTCGCATGTTATTGATGATGCCACTTCTACTATGCATGATACTTATGATGAAACTACTTATATGCCTGATACTACTGTGCCATTAGGTGAATTTCTTGATGAACAACTTGCTAGGGCTAGAGAGAATGAAATTATTGAAACTGATAATATTGATGAAAGTGATGATGAAGATTCTCCCCCTAAATATGAATTGCCTGTTGTGCCTGAGGGTTATGTTATGGATGAAGAAACTCCTAGAGATTTTCTTGCTTTCAATGATAGATCTGATCTTAAGAAATTATTAGCTAAGTTGAAACAAAAGTCTCTGAATGCTAGAATGAAACATGAACCCGCTTTTGCTACTTCACCTATCTATGTTACTGATAAGGATTATGATTTCTCTGTCGACCCTGAGATAATTACTTTGGTTGAATCTGATCCTTTTATGGCTATGAATCTGAAACTATTGTGGCACATCTTACTAAGTTAAATGATATAGCCATCCTATTCACTAATGATGAGAAATCTCGCTACTACTATATCATTAAGATATTTCCGTTCTCATTAAAGGGTGATGCTAAAACGTGGTTTAATTCTCTTGATCCTGGTTGTGGGCGTAGTCCCCAGGATATGATTTATTACTTCTCTGTTGAATATTTCCCTGCTCATAAGAAACAAGTTGCCTTAAGGTAAATATATAATTTTGTGCATATTTAAGGAGAGAGTCTCCCACAATCTTGGGGGAGGCTTCTCCGATTACTTAATGCTTTGCCTCATCATCCTCTGAAGAAAAATGAAATACTTGATATCTTTTATAATGGACTAACCGATGCTTCCAGAGACCGCCTAGATAGTTGTACTGGTTGTGTTTTCAGGGAAAGAACTGTCTATCAATCTGAATTGTTATTGAATAATATGTTGACTAATGAAAATAATTGGACACTTCTTGAGCCAAATCCTAAGCCAACTCCTAAGAAAAGAGGTGTTCTATTTCTCAGTCCTGAAGATATGCAAAAGGCAAAGAAATCTATGAAAGAAAAAGGTATTAAAGCTGAAGATGTTAAGAATTTACCTCCTGTTGAAGAAATACATGGCCTTAATATACCACCTATTGACGAAATACATGGTCTTGATAACCCGAAACAGGTAGTAAAGGTAAATTCTCTCTATAGATATGATAAAGTTGAAATCCCGTCTACTAAGTTTGCTAGCCAATGCTTGGATGAATTTGATGACTTTATGGCTAAACAAGCTTATGTTGGTAGACAATTGAAAAGTAATGCTTATATGATTGGACACTTGAGTGATTATATGTCTAGAGTTAAGGGTGAACTTAAACTCATTAGTAAACATGCTTCTATGGTTACCACTCAAGTAGAACAAGTACTTAAAGCTCAAAATGATTTGCTCAATGAATTGAATAATAATAAACATGACTTTGCTGTTAGAGTAGCAACGAGAGGTGGTAAAATGACTCAGGAACCTTTGTATCCTGAGGGCCACCCTAAGAGAATTGAGCAAGATTCTCAGAGAAATAATGTTGATGCACCTAGTCCTTCTAAAAAGAAGAAAAAGAAAAACGATAGGACTTTGCATGCTTCTAGTGAACCTATTGTAGACACACCTGAGAATCCCAATGATATTTCTATTTCTGATGCTGAAACACATTCTGGTGATGAACATGAACCTAGTGATAATATTAATGATAATGTTCATGTTGATGCTCAACCTAGCAATAATAATGAGGTAGAGATTGAACATGTTGTTGATCTTGATAACCCACAATCAAAGAATCAACGTTATGATAAGAGAGACTTTGTTGCTAGGAAGCACGGTAAAGAAAGAGAACCATGGGTTCAGAAACCCATGCCTTTTCCTCCTAAGCCATCCAAGAAAAAGGATGATGAGGATTTTGAGCGCTTTGCTGAAATGATTAGACCTATCTTTTTACGTATGCGCTCAACTGATATGCTTAAAGTGAATCTTATGCTAAATACATGAAAGATATTATTACAAATAAAAGAAAAATAGCGGAAGCTGAAATTTCCACCATGCTTGCTAATTATACTTTTAAGGGTGGAATACCAAAGAAACTTGGAGATCTAGGAGTACCAACTATACCATGCTCCATTAAAAGAAACTATGTTAAAACTGCTTTATGTGATATTGGAGCTGGTGTTAGTGTTATGCCTCTCTCTTTATATCGTAGACTTGAATTGAATAAGTTGACACCTACTAAAATATCTTTGCAAATGGCTGATAAATCAACCGCTATACCTGTTGGTATTAGTGAGGATGTGCCTGTTGTGGTTGCAAATGTTACTATCTTAACGGACTTTGTTATCCTTGATATTCCCGAGGACGATAGTATGTCGATTGTCCTTGGTAGAACCTGCAGGGGCTGTTATTGATTGCAACAAAGGCAATGTCACTTTTGATGTTAATGGTAATGAGCATACGGTACACTTTCCGAGGAAACAACCTCAAGTTCATAGTATCAATTCTATTGGAAAAATTCCATCAATTATTATTGGAGGTTTTGAATTTCCTCTTCCTACTGTCAAGAAGAAATATGATATTCTTATTATTGGGGATGTGCATATCCCCGTTGAGGTAACCTAGTGTCATTCGAAATTTCTCCGGTTTCATGTTATTCGGAATGAGTTTGTTAACAAGACTTGATCAACCTTGTTAGTGCATTCCTTTTGATGAGCATGAGATGGATGAAGTTAGAAGGCGCTACCTTCTGCACCCTCTTTTTACTTTCTGTTATTTAGAATAAATAAAGCAAAAATAGTATTTTCTGTCTATTTTCTGAATTACCCATGCAATAAAATATACCCCAAAAATAAAAGTTCTCCAAATGCCCTACAAATTAAGTATGATTTTTTCTGGAATATTTGAGAATATCTGGCACTGAGAATACAGCAGGGGGAGCAAGCACCTGGCCATGAGGGTCAGGGGCGCGCCCCCTGCCTCGTGGGCCCATGGTGGCCCCCTCCACTTATTCCTGCACCCACACACTTCTTATTCCTCCCAAAAAATCACTATCCAGCTCAAGCAGGAGTTCTAGCTCATCTTGCTGCCATTTTCGATCTCCTTGCTCAAAGCTCCATTCACAAAACTGCTTTGGGGGATTGTTCCTTGGTATGCGACTCCTCCAATGGTCCAATTATTTTTTGTTCTAGTGCTTTATTCATTGCAATTTTTTCTGCCTAGATGACCCTGTTCTTGAGCTTGCATGTGAAATTTATATGGTCCCAAGTAGTTCTAATGCATGATATAGTCTCTAGGCACTTGTGGGAGTAGTTGCTATCAATTTTGTTGAGTTTGGTTCACTTTTATTTTGAGTTACTAAAATTTTTAGAAATTTTCAGAAAATGATGAAGAGAATTTTGAGGGGCTCTTCTAGACAAAGCTCAAAGGATAAACAAAGTAAGGAGAATAAAAAGGCCAAGTATAATCTCCCTCGCGTCGCGGAAGTTCAGCCGTGTGAATGGCCTTGTAATGAGTTCTTGAGAGCAGCCGGTATTCATGATGATTTTTATTCTTTGGCTGATGATGCGGGCCTCACCGACTTCCTCCACGACCAGCTCGAATAGTATCTTTTACTCACTAATACTTTCGTGCAAAATTTTTACTTTCATCCTAAGATATCACCTCCTTCGGTAGAGTTTCATTTATATGATGAGGCTAGGGAGATGTCACTATGTGAATTTTGTGCGGTTTGCAAGATACCCTTCGAGGGCATCCTAGAGGAACCACATCGTAGAGATGTGGATGGATTTATTGACATGATTACTATAGGGGAAACGAGGAAGGTTTCCGATGCAAGAATTACTAGCATACATTTTCCTGTTTTACATTGCTTTGCAATATTTGCTAGTCGATGCTTAATTGGTCGCGGGAGCTATGGAAACCTTAGTGTTCCTGATATTGTTACTTTGTGCCATGCTTTATTTCGTGATAACACTGTTAGTATGGGCACTATTGTTGCTAAACGATTAAGTCTGAACCAAACAAAGGGCCCCATCTTTGGAGGTATCTATGCTTCACGCCTTGCTAAACACTTTAGAATACCAATTAGGCATTATGAGAAAGAGGAGAAGCAGCTGCCCCCTACCTTTTTAGATTCTAAGAGTATGGTAGCACATGAGTTTATTGTTAAAACTGATGAGAAGATGCTAAAGTATAATTTGAGATTTCATAAAACTCACAGTGAGACTATTATCTTGCCTACACCCTCTTTGTTTGACTTGACTGCAAGCACGTACCTCATCTTGCCGGAGGCCGTTCGCGCGCACCGGGGCCAGATGATAATCCCCAAGTGCAGGGAATCATTGTAGCAATTTCCAAAGGTGGAAGTGATAAGTATGGAGTGTCGAACCCAGAAGGAGCTAAAGGTAAGATCAATATTCTCTCAAGCCCTATCTGCCATTGATACGACTCTACGTGCACCGAACATTTGCTTCCAACTAGAAACGAGAAATAAAACTACGTTGTGGGTATGAAGAGGATAACTTTGTATGATATCGGAGAGCTAGAATATAAAAGTAGGTGTTGTTAACATAAAGTTAGAATATATTACTAAATATTATAAATAGCGAGTGTGGAATAATGGTGGATCGGTGTGCGGAATTGTCCTAGGCAATTGTTAACAAGACCGGTAGTCGTCATTGCAATTTCATATGAGGGAGATGTTGGAAATATGCCCTAGAGGCAATAATAAAAGTATTATTATTATATTTCCTTGTTCATGATAATTGTCTTTTATTCATGCTATAACTGTATTATCCGGAAATCGTAATACACGTGTGAATACATAGACCACAATATGTCCCTAGTGAGCCTCTAGTTGACTAGCTCGTTGTGATCAACAGATAGTCATGGTTTCCTGGCTATGGACATTGGATGTCGTTGATAATGGGATCACATCATTAGGAGAATGATGTGATGGACAAGACCCAATCCTAAGACTAGCACAAAAGATCGTGTAGTTCATTTGCTAGAGCTTTGCCAATGTCAAGTATCTCTTCCTTCGACCATGAGAGCGTGTAACTCCTGGATACCGTAGGAGTGCTTTGGGTGTATCAAACGTCACAACGTAACTGGGTGACTATAAAGGTGCACTACAGGTATCTCCGAAAGTATCTATTGTTTTATGCGGATCGAGACTGGGATTTGTCACTCCGTGTAAACGGAGAGGTATCTCTGGGCCCACTCGGTAGGACATCATCATATGCGCAATGTGACCAAGGAGTTGATCACGGGATGATGTGTTACGGAACGAGTAAAGTGACTTGCCGGTAATGAGATTGAACAAGGTATTGGATACCGATGATCGAATCTCGGGCAAGTAACATACCGATAGACAAAGGGAATTGAATACGGGATTGATTAAGTCCTTGACATCGTGGTTCATCCGATGAGATCATCGTGGAACATGTGGGAGCCATCATGGGTATCCAGATCCCGCTGTTGGTTATGTACCGGAGAACGTCTCGGTCATGTCTACATGTCTCCCGAACCCGTAGGGTCTACACACTTAAGGTTCGATGACGCTAGGGTTATAAAGGAAGTTTGTATGTGGTTACCGAATGTTGTTCGGAGTCCCGGATGAGATCCCGGACGTCACGAGGAGTTCCGGAATGGTCCGGAGGTAAAGATTTATATATGGGAAGTCCTATTTTGGCCACCGGAAAATGATCGGGATTTTTCGGTATTGTACCGGGAAGGTTCTAGAAGGTTCCGGAGTGGGGCCCACCTGCATGGGGGGACCCACATGGACGTGGGTAGTGGGGGCAAGGCCCCACACCCCTGGTCAAGGCGCACCAAGATCCCCCCTTAGAAGGAATAAGATCATATCCCGAAGGGATAAGATCAAGATCCCTAAAAAGGGGGGATAACAATCGGTGGGGAAGGAAATAATGAGATTTCTTTCCTCCCACCTTGGCCAACGCCCCAATGGACTTGTAGGGCAAGAAAACAGCCCCTCCACCCCTATATATAGTGGGGAGGCGCATGGGAGCTATACACGAAGTTCTGGCACAGCCCTACCTCTCTTCCTACTCCTCCTCTCCCATGGTGCTTGGCGAATCCCTGCTGGATTGCCACGCTCCTCCACCACCACCACGCTGTTGTGCTGCTGTTGGATGGAGTCTTCCTCAACCTCTCCCTCTCTCCTTGCTGGATCAAGGCGTGGGAGACGTCACCGGGCTGTACGTGTGTTGAACGCGGAAGTGCCGTCCGTTCGGCACTAGGATCATCGGTGATTTGAATCACGACGAGTACGACTCCATCAACCCCGTTCACTTGAACGCTTCCGCTTAGCGATCTACAAGGGTGTGTAGATGCACTCTCTTTATACTCGTTGCTGGTCTCTCCATAGATAGATCTTGGTGACACGTAGGAAAATTTTGAATTTCTGCTACGTTCCCCAACAGTGGCATCATGAGCTAGGTTTATTGCGTAGATTCTTTGCACGAGTAGAACACAAAGTAGTTGTGGGCGTTGATGTTGTTCAATATGCTTACCGTTACTAGTCCAATCTTGTTTCGACGGTATTGTGGGATGAAGCGGCCCGGACCGACCTTACACGTACTCTTACGTGAGACAGGTTCCACCGATTGACATGCACTTGGTGCATAAGGTGGCTAGCGGGTGCCAGTCTCTCCCACTTTAGTCGGAACGGATTCGATGAAAAGGGTCCTTATGAAGGGTAAATAGCAATTGGCATATCACGTTGTGGTCTTGCGTAGGTAAGAAACATTCTTGCTAGAAACCCATAGCAGCCACGTAAAACATGCAACAACAATTAGAGGACGTCTAACTTGTTTTTGCAGGGTATGCTATGTGATGTGATATGGCCAAGAAGAATGTGATGAATGATATGTGATGTATGAGATTGATCATGTTCTTGTAATAGGATTGACGACTTGCATGTCGATGAGTATGACAACCGGCAGGAGCCATAGGAGTTGTCTTTATTTATTGTATGACCTGCGTGTCATTGAAGAACGCCATGTAAACTACTTTACTTTATTGCTAAACGCATTAGTCATAGAAGTAGAAGTAGTCGTTGGCGTGACAACTTCATGAAGACACGATGATGGAGATCATGATGATGGAGATCATGGTGTCGTGCTGGTGACGATGATGATCATGGAGCCCCGAAGATGAAGATCAAAAGGAGCAAAATGATATTGGCCATATCATGTCACTATTTGATTGCATGTGATGTTTATCATGTTTATGCATCTTGTTTTCTTAGGACGACGGTAGTAAATAAGATGATCCCTTACAAAATTTCAAGAAGTGTTCTCCCCTAACTGTGCACCGTTGCTACAGTTCGTCGCTTCTAAGCACCACGTGATGATCGGGTGTGATGGATTCTTACGTTCACATACAACGGGTGTAAGACAGTTTTACACAGCGAAAACACTTAGGGTTAACTTGACGAGCCTAGCATGTGCAGACATGGCCTCGGAACACGGAGACCGAAAGGTCGAGCATGAGTCGTATGGTAGATACGATCAACATGAAGATGTTCACCGATGATGACTAGTCCGTCTCACGTGATGATCGGACACGGCCTAGTTTACTCGGATCATGTGATCACTTAGATGACCAGAGGGATGTCTATCTAAGTGGGAGTTCATAAGATGAACTTAATTATCCTGAACATAGTCAAAAGACCTTTTGCAAATTATGTCGTAAGCTCGCACTTTAGTTCCACTGTTTAGATATGTTCCTAGAGAAAATATAGTTGAAAGTTGATAGTAGCGATTATGCGATCAGTAGAAAGCTTATGTCCTTAATGCACCGCTCAGTGTGCTGAACCCCAACGTCGTTTGTCGATGTTGCGAACATCGAACATACACGTTTTGATAACTACGTGATAGTTAAATTAAATGGTTTAAGTAGAGGCACCAAAGACGTTTTCGAAACGTCGCGGAACATATGAGATGTTTCGAGGGCTGAAATTGGGATTTCAGGCTCGTGCCCACGTCAAGAGGTATAAGACCTCCGACGATTTTCTTAGCCTGCAAACTAAGGGAGAAAAGCTCAATCGTTGAGCTTGTGCTCAGATTGTCTGAGCACAACAATCACTTGAATCGAGTGGGAGTTGATCCTCCAGATGAGATAGTGATGTTTCCCCAAAGTCATTGCCACCAAGCTGCTAGAGCTTCGTGATTAACTATAACATATCAGGGATAGATATGATGATCCTTGAAATATTCATGATGTTTGACACCGCGAAAGTAGAAATCAAGAAGGAGCATCAATTGTTGATGGTTGGTGAAACCACTAGTTTCAAGAAGGGCAAGGGAACAAAGTGATACTTCATGAAACGGCAATTCAGCTGCTGCTCTAGTGAAGAAACCCAAGGTTGAACCCAAACCCGAGACTAAGTGCTTCTGTAATAAGGGGAACAACCACTGGAGCAGCATTACCCTAGATACTTGGTAGATGAGAAGGCTGGCAAGGTCGATAGAAGTATATTGGATATACATTATGTTAATGTGTACTTTACTAGTACTCCTAGTAGCACCAGGGTATTGGATACCGGTTCGGTTGCTAAGTGTTAGTAACTCGAAATAAAAGCTACGGAATAAACGGAGACTAGCTAAAGGTGAGCTGACGATATATGTTGGAAGTGTTTCCAAGGTTGATATGATCAAGCATCGCACGCTCCCTCTACCACCGAGATTGGTGTTTGCGTTGAGCATAGACATGATTGGATTATGTCTATCGCAATAGGGTTATTCATTTAAGGAGAATAATGGTTACTCTATTTTTGAATAATACCTTCAATGGTCTTGCACCTAAAGGAATGGTTTATTGAATCTCGGTCATAGTGATACACATTTTCATGCCAAAAGATATAAGATAGTAATGATAGTACCACTTACTTGTGGCACTGCCATGTAAGTCATAATGGTATAAAACGCATGAAGAAGCTCCATGTTGATGGATCTTTGGACTCACTCGTTTTTGAAAAGTTTGAGACATGCGAACCATGTCTATTGGTGTATATGCATGAAGAAACTCCATGCAAATGGATCGTTCGGACTCACTTGATTTTGAATCACTTGAGATATGCAAATCATACCACATGGGCAAGATGACTGAAAAGCCTCATTTTCAGTAAGATGAAACAAGATAGCAACTTGTTGGAAGTAACACATTTTGATGTGTGCAGTCGAATGAGTGCTGAGGCATGCAGTGAATATCATTATGTTCTTACTTCACAGATGATTCGAGTAAATGTTGAGTATATTTACTTGATGAAACACAAGTCTGAATTATTGAATGGTTCAAGTAATTTCAGAGTGAAGTAGCAGATCATTGTGACAAGAGGATAAAATGTCTATGATATGATCATAGAGATGAATATCTGAGTTACGAGTTTTGGCACACAATTAAGACATTGTGGAAATTGTTTCGCAATTAATACCACCTGGAACACCATAATGTGATGGTGTGTCCGAACATCATAGTTGCACCCTATTGGATATGGTGCGTACCATGATGTCTCTTATCGAATTACCACTATCGTTCATGGGTTAGGCATTAGAGACAACCACATTCACTTTAAATAGGGCACCACGTAATTCCGATGAGATGACACCGTATGAATTAGGGTTTAGAGAAACCTAAGTTGTCGTTTCTTAAAAGTTTGGGGCTGCGATGCTTATATGAAAAAGTTTCAGGTTGATAAGCTCGAACCCAAAGCGGATAAAATGCATCTTCATAGGAAACCCAAAACAGTTGGGTATACCTCCTAATTCAGATCCGAAAGCAATATGGATTGTTTCTAGAATCGGGTCCTTTCTCGAGGAAGAGTTTCTCTCGAAAGAATTGAGTGGGAGGATGGTGGAGACTTGATGAGGTTATTGAACCGTCTCTTCAACTAGTGTGTGACAGGGCACAGGGAGTTGTTCCTGTGGCACCTACACCAATTGAAGTGGAAGCTTATGATATTGATCATGAAACTTCGGATCAAGTCACTCCCAAACCTCGTAGGATGACAAGGATGCGTACTACTTCAGAGTGGTACGTAATCCTGTCTTGAAGGTCATGTTGCTAGACAACAATGAACCTACGAGCTATGGAGAAGCGATGGTGGGCCCGGATTGCGATAAATGGCTTGAGGCCATAAAATCCGAGAGAGGATCCATGTATGAAAACAAAGTGTAGACTTTGGCAGAACGGCTCGATGGTCGTAAGGCTAATGAGTACAGATGGATTTCAAAAGGAAGACGGACAATGATGGTAAATGTCACCATTAAGAAAGCTCGACTTGTCGTTAAGATGTTTTCCGACAAGTTCAAGGAGTTGACTACGATGAGATTTTCTCACTCGTAGCGATGCTAAGAGTCTGTTGGAATTATATTAGCGATTACTGCATTATTTATGAAATCTTGCAGATAGGATGTCAAAACATTGTTTCCTCGACGATTTTAATGAGGAAAGGTTGTATGTGATACAACCGGAAGGTTTTGTCAATCCCGAAAGATGCTAATAAGTATGCAAAGCTCCAGCAATCCTTCTAAGGACTGGAGTGAGCATCTCGGAGTTGGAATGTATGCTTTGATGATGATCAAAATTTTTGGGTTTGTACAAAGTTTATGAGAAACTTGTATTTCCAAATAAGTGAGTGGGAGCACTATAGAATTTCTGATGAGTATATGTTGTTGACATATTGTTGATCAGAAATGACGTAGAATTTCTGGAAAGCATATAGGGTTATTTTGAAAGTGTTTTTCAATGGAAAGCCTGGATTAAGCTACTTGAACATTGAGCATCAAGATCTATAAGGATAGATCAAAATGCTTAATAATACTTTCAAATGAGCACATACCTTGACATGATCTTGAAGGTGTTCAAGATGGACCAGTCAAAGAAGGAGTTCTTGCCTGAGTTGTAAGGTACGAAGTTAAGACTTAAAGCTCGACCACGGCAGAATAGAGAGAAAGGACGAAGGTCGTCCCCTATGCTTAAGACGTAGGCTCTTCAGTATGCTATGCTGTGTACCGCACCTGAAGTGTGCCTTGCCATGAGTCAGTCAAGGGGTACAGGAGTGATCCAAGAATGGCTCACAGGACAGCGGTCAAAGTTACCCTTAGTAACTAGTGGACTAAGGAATTTTCTCGATTATGGAGGTGGTAAAAGAGTTCGTCGTAAAGGTTACGACGATGCAAGCTTGACACCTATCTGGATAGCTCTGAGTAGAGAGACCGGATACATATAATGGAGCAATAATTTAGAATAGCTCCAAGTAGAACAGTTGTTTGGAATAGCTCCAAATAGAGCGTGGTAGCTGCATCTAGGAGATGACATAGAGATTTGTAAAGCACACACGGATCTGAAAGGTTCAGACCCGTTGACTAAAACCTCTCTCACAAGCAACATGATCAAACATAAAACTCATTGAGTGTTAATCACATAGTGATGTGAACTAGACTACTGACTCTAGTAAACTCTTGGGTATTAGTCACATGGCGATGTGACCTGTGAGTGTTAATCACATGGCGATGTGAACTAGATTATTGACTCTAGTGCAAGTGGGAGACTGTTGGAAATATGCCCTAGAGGCAATAATAAAAGTATTATTATATTTCCTTGTTCATGATAATTGTCTTTTATTCATGCTATAACTGTATTATCCGGAAATCGTAATACACGTGTGAATACATAGACCACAATATGTCCCTAGTGAGCCTCTAGTTGACTAGCTCGTTGTGATCAACAGATAGTCATGGTTTCCTGGCTATAGACATTGGATGTCGTTGATAACGGGATCACATCATTAGGAGAATGATGTGATGGACAAGACCCAATCCTAAGCATAGCACAAAGATCGTGTAGTTCGTTTGCTAGAGCTTTGCCAATGTCAAGTATCTCTTCCTTTGACCATGAGATCGTGTAACTCCTGGATACCGTAGGAGTGCTTTGGGTGTATCAAACGTCACAACGTAACTGGGTGACTATAAAGGTGCACTACAGGTATCTCCGAAAGTATCTATTGTTTTATGCGGATCGAGACTGGGATTTGTCACTCCGTGTAAACGGAGAGGTATCTCTGGGCCCACTCGGTAGGACATCATCATATGCGCAATGTGACCAAGGAGTTGATCACGGGATGATGTGTTACGGAACGAGTAAAGTGACTTGCCGGTAATGAGATTGAACAAGGTATTGGATACCGACGATCGAATCTCGGGCAAGTAACATACCGATAGACAAAGGGAATTGAATACGGGATTGATTAAGTCCTTGACATCGTGGTTCATCCGATGAGATCATCGTGGAACATGTGGGAGCCATCATGGGTATCCAGATCCCGCTGTTGGTTATGTACCGGAGAACGTCTCGGTCATGTCTACATGTCTCCCGAACCCGTAGGGTCTACACACTTAAGGTTCGATGACGCTAGGGTTATAAAGGAAGTTTGTATGTGGTTACCGAATGTTGTTCGGAGTCCCGGATGAGATCCCGGACGTCACGAGGAGTTCCGGAATGGTCCGTAGGTAAAGATTTATATATGGGAAGTCCTATTTTGGCCACCGGAAAATGATCGGGATTTTTCGGTATTGTACCGGGAAGGTTCTAGAAGGTTCCGGAGTGGGGCCCACCTGCATGGGGGGACCCACATGGACGTGGGTAGTGGGGGCAAGGCCCCACACTCCTGGTCAAGGCGCACCAAGATCCCCCCTTAGAAGGAATAAGATCATATCCCGAAGGGATAAGATCAAGATCCCTAAAAAGGGGGGATAACAATCGGTGGGGAAGGAAATAATGAGATTTCTTTCCTCCCACCTTGGCCCACGCCCCAATGGACTTGGAGGGCAAGAAACCAGCCCCTCCACCCCTATATATAGTGGGGAGGCGCATGGGAGCTATACACGAAGTTCTGGCACAGCCCTACCTCTCTTCCTACTCCTCCTCTCCCATGGTGCTTGGCGAATCCCTGCTGGATTGCCACGCTCCTCCACCACCACCACGCCGTTGTGCTGCTGTTGGATGGAGTCTTCCTCAACCTCTCCCTCTCTCCTTGCTGGATCAAGGCGTGGGAGACGTCACCGGGCTGTACGTGTGTTGAACGCGGAAGTGTCGTCCGTTCGGCACTAGGATCATCGGTGATTTGAATCACGACGAGTACGACTCCATCAACCCCGTTCACTTGAACGCTTCCGCTTAGCGATCTACAAGGGTATGTAGATTCACTCTCTTTCTACTCGTTGCTGGTCTCTCCATAGATAGATCTTGGTGACACGTAGGAAAATTTTGAAATTCTGCTACGTTCCCCAACAGGAGAGGCATCAGCTAACATACTTTCTCTAGTTGGATCATATGCACTTATGATTGGAACTCTAGCAAGCGTCCGCAACTACTAAAGATCATTAAGGTAAAAGCCAACCATAGCATTAAAGCATCAAGTCCTCTTTATTCCCATACGCAACAACCCCCTTACTCGGGTTTGTGTTTCAGTCACTCACCAACCCACTATAAGCGAATCATGAACGTATTGCAACACCCTACAGCGGCAACCCCTCACGCTTGCGTGACACGGAGGGTACCATAGGATAGCACCAAGATAAAACATACAACTCGTACCAATCTAGACCATCAACCAACCCAAGGACAAAAGATATCTATTCAAAACATCATAGGATGGCAACACATCATTGAATCATAATATGCGGCATAAAGCACCATGTTCAAGTAGGGATTACAGCGGGGTGCGGGAGAGTGGACTGCGTAAAAGAGATGAGGATGGTGATGATGATGGTGATGTTGATGAAAACGATCACCGCGGCGATGATTCCCCTCCCGATGGCACTCTGGTACCACCAAGAGAGAGGAGGAGAGGTTCTCCCCCTTGTGCTTCCTCCTCCATGGCGATGATGGCCCCTCCGAGATCCTCCTCCATGGCCTCCGGTGATGATGGCCCCCTCCGGCAGGGTGCCAGAGAGGGCCTAGATTGATTTCTCGTGGCTACAGAGGCTTGCGGCGGCGGAACTTCCGATCTAGGTTATTTTCCGAAGGTTTCTGTATTTATAGGAATTTTTGGCGTAGGTTTCATGTCAGGGGGGTCTCCGGGCTGTCCACGAGATAGGGGGTGGGCGCGCCCCCCACCCTCGTGGGCAGCCCGGGACTCTTCTGGCCCAACTCCAATGCTCCGTGGTCTTCTTTTGGTCCATAAAAAATCATCAAAAATTGGCACGCCAATTGGTCTCCGTTTGGTATTCCTTTTCTGTAAAACTCAAAAACAAGGAGAAAACAGAAACTGGCACTGGGCTCTAGGTTAATAGGTTAGTCCCAAAAATCATATAAAATGGCATATAAATGCATATAAAACATCATAGAAGGATAATATAATAGCATGAATACTTCATAAATTATAGATACGTTGGAGACGTATCACCAGACGTCAGCTCCAGAGCCTGAGCCAGAACCACCACTTGACCCTTATCGACCGTACTCTTATCAGTGGGATCCGGAGGAGATCGCCAGCCAGTGGTACCCGGATGACACTCCCCAGTACACCGGAGAGAGTAGCCGTGATCCATGGGCATAGACCAACTTAGGCCAAAAGCCTAAGCTTGGGGGAGTACGTATTTCTCGCTGACATTACATTTATGTTCACACACTCACTCTAGTTGTCGGCGCTCATACTTTTTCATTGTACTATTCATGCTAGTTTATTTTCTTTTTCCAGCTTTCTTTTTGTGTGTTTAAACAAACCTTAAGAGAAACCAAAAAAATTAGTTAGTTTACTTTCCATGCTTGTAGTAATAATTAAAAGAAAACCCAAAAATATTTCTAGTTCTTCTTTTGCTTGTTGGGAACTTTTCCGTGTAAATAGTCTTTTTTTCTTTTCTTTTCTTTGGGGTCGAGAGGAGAAGACCATGATGAAAATGTTGAGTGGCTCTCGTATGCCTTATTGTTGATTTACCCAAGAGCCCATATTACCTTGTCTTCTCCCTTGAATTGAATGCTTGTAGATTTCAGCTTAGTCCAATGCACGTACACTATTATTATTATCCACACCGTTCGGTCGTGCAAGTGAAAGGCAATAATGACGATATATGATGGACTGATTGAGATGAGAGAAGCTGGTAGGAACTCGACCTATCTTGTTTTTGTAAATATGATTAGTTCATCATTCCTGATTCAGCTTATTACGAATAAACATGTTTGCAATGACAATTAGAGATTATAGTTTCTTATGCCATGCTTAATTAGCTAGGAGTTTATAATGGTTTACCTTGTGTGCCGACATGCTATTAAAATGGTTGTGATGTGATATGATAGGGTGGTATCCTCCTTTGAATGATTCGAGTGACTTGACTTGGCACATGTTCACGCATGTAGTTGAAACAAAATCAACATAGCCTTCACGATATTTATGTTCATGGTGGATTATATCCTACTCATGCTTGGATTCCGTGTTGATTAATTTTAATGCATGTTCATGAATGTTGTCGCTCTCTAGTTGGTCGCTTCCCAGTCTCTTTCTAGCCTTCACTTGTACTAAGCGGGAATACTGCTTGTGCATCCAAAATCCATAAATCCCAAAGTTATTCCATATGAGTCCACCATACCTTCATATATGCGGTATCTACCTGTCGTTCCAAGTAAATTTGTATGTGCCAAACTCCAAACCTTCAAATGAAATTCTGTTTTGTATGCTCGAATAGCTCATGTATCAACTAGGGTTGTCTATATCTTCCATGTTAGGCAGGTTATTCTCAAGAGGAGTGGACTCCGCTCCTCACTCACGAGAAAATGGCTGGTCACCGGGATGCCCAGTCCCATGCTCAAATCAAATCAAAATAATTGCAAACAAAACTCCCCAAGGATTGTTGTTAGTTGGAGGCACCCGTTGTTTCGGGCAAGCCATGGATTGATGCTTGTTGGTCGAGGAGGAGTAAAAACTTTACCATTCTGTTTGGGAACCGCCTATAATGTGTGTAGCATGGAAGTTATCGAGATCTCTCAGTTGTTATGTTGACAATGAAAATATACCGCTCAAAATGTTATTTATCTCTATTTCAAAATCGAGCTCTGGCACCTCTACAAATCCCTACTTCCCTCTGCGAAGGGCCTATCTATTTACTTTTATGTTGAGTCACCACCCTCTTATTAAAAAGCATCCGCTGGAGAGCACTGCTGTCATTTGCATGCATTACTATTAATTTATATTGGGTATGACTATGACTGGATCTCTTTTACCATACATTACAATGTTTAGTTAGTCCTTGATCTTTAAAGGTGCTCTGCATTTATGTTTTGCAGTCTCAGAAAGGGCTAGAGAGATACCATCTTGTTATATCATATTATGATTGTTTTGAGAAAGTGTTGTCATCGGAGATTATTATTATTGCTCGCTAGCTGATTATGCCATTGATATGAATAAACATGGGACCTAAGTGTTATTGTGAATGTGGTTAGTTCATGATCTTTGCTGAAAACTTGAATTCTGGCTTTACATATTTACAACAACAAGAGCAAACGGAGTTTCTAAAAGTTTTTCTTTATCACTTTCAGTTTGTCAACTGAATTGCTTGAGGACAAGCAAAGGTTTAAGCTTGGGGGAGTTGATACGTCTCCGTCGTATCTAGTTTTCCAAACACTTTTGCCCTTGTTTTGGACTCTAACTTGCATGATTTGAATGGAACTAACCCGGACTGACGTTGTTTTCAGCAGAACTGCCATAGTGTTATTTTTGTGTAGAAATAAAAGTTCTCAGAACGACCTAAAAATCCACGGAGCAACTTTTTGGATTTAATAAAAAATATTGGCAAAAGAATTAACATCAGGGGGGCCACACCCTGTCCACGAGGGTGGGGGCGCCTCCCCCTAGGGCGCGCCCCCTGCCTCGTGCGCCCCCTGAAGTTCCACTGACCTCAACTCCAACTCCATATATTCACGTTCGGGGAGAAAAAACAGAGAGAAAGATTCATCGCGTTTTACGATACGGAGCCGCCGCCAAGCCCTAAAATATCTCGGGAGGGCTGATCTGGAGTCCGTTCGGGGCTCCGGAGAGGGGAATCCATCACTGTTGTCATCATCAACCATCCTCCATCACCAATTTCATGATGCTCACCTTCGTGCGTGAGTAATTCCATCATAGGCTTGCTGGATGGTGATGGATTGGATGAGATTTACCATGTAATCGAGTTAGTTTTGTTAGGGTTTGATCCCTAGTATCCACTATGTTATGAGATGGATGTTGCTATGACTTTGCTATGCTTAATGCTTGTCACTAGGGCCCGAGTGCCATGATTTCAGATCTGAACCTAGTATGTTTTCATGAATATATGTGAGTTCTTGATCCTATCTTGCAAGTCTATAGTCACCTATTATGTGTTATGATCCGTTAACCCCGAAGTGACAATAATCGGGATACTTACCGGTGATGACCGTAGTTTGAGGAGTTCATGTATTCACTAAGTGTTAATGCTTTGGTCCGGTACTCTATTAAAAGGAGGCCTTAATATCCCTTAGTTTCCAATAGGACCCCGCTGCCACGGGAGGGTAGGACAAAAGATGTCATGCAAGTTCTTTTCCATAAGCACGTATGACTATATTCGGAATACATGCCTACATTACATTGATGAACTAGAGCTAGTTCTGTGTCACCCTATGTTATAACTATTACATGAGGAATCGCATCCGACATAATTATCCATCACTAATCCAATGCCTACAAGCTTTTCACATATTGCTATTTGCTTAGTTACTTTGTCGTTGCCATTGTTACAATTACTACAAAACTGCTACTGTTACTTTTGCTACTGTTACCGTTACTTCCATACTACTTTGCTACTAAATACTTTGCTGCAGATACTAAGTTATCCAGGTGTGGTTGAATTGACAACTCAACTGCTAACACTTGAGAATATTCTTTGGCTCCCCTTGTGTCGACTCAATAAATTTGGGTTGAATACTCTACCCTTGAAAACCGTTGCGATCCCCCATACTTGTGGGTTTATCATCAATCAAGCCTTGTTAGCACGCCAAGCATGGAGACTTTTAACTAAACCGGACAGCTTGTGTGCTCAGTTATTAAAGGCAAGGTACTACCCATTGGGCAAGTTGGAGGATACAGTATTTACAGGGAATGCATCATCGTCATGGCAAGCTATCAGTTATGGCTTGGAACTATTAAACAAGGGGCTAGTGTGGAGAGTTGGCAATGGCAGGAGTATACGTGTCTGGCGGGATAATTGGATCCCTAGGCCTTATTCATATAAGCCAATCTCTCCCCAGGGAAGATGTCGTATTCACTTTGTCTCTGACCTGTTAAACTAGAATGGATCGTGGAATTATGGGCTACTGAATGAATACTTTATTAACGCGGATGTACAAGAAATAGCGAAGATCAGAGCATCCCCGAGGCTAGATGATGATGTGATAGCGTGGGGCCCTGGTAAATATGGTGTATTCACTGTTAAATCAGCATATAATTTGGCCTTTGAGGAGGCACACCGTGACACTGATGTATCTTCAAATTCGTCACCTGCGGGGCAAAGGAAATGTTTGGACTTCATCTGGAAAAGTTGGGCGCCGCCATCGGTGCATAACTTTGCTTGGAGGTTAGCTACTAACTCACTTCCTACTTGGCAGAGGAAGCATAAAATTGGCCTTGAAGTCATAAGCAGGTGTCCGGTTTGTGGGGTGGAGAAGGAAGACAATTACCATCCTTTCGTTAATTGCCAGTTCGGTCGGGACCTTTACCTCGCCATGGCCAAGGTATGGATGATCCCAGAGATAGAATCTCTACAGAACAACGGAAAGGAGTGGCTTCTCCATGTACTAGCACCGCTGAATGATGTGGGGTGGATGATGACCATGATGATATTTTGGAGGAGTTGGTTTGTCCGGAATGCAGTGTTGTATTGCAAACCTGCACCATCTATGGAGGCTTTAGTACGATTCCTTTGAAGCTACGTCGATACCCTGATTGGAATCAAGCTGAACCCACGGGCAGATCTCGCAAAAGGCAAGTCTCCCATAGTCTATGGAAAACCGACGACAGCTGCGAGCATCACCAATGTGCCAGATGAAAGAGGATGGTGCCTCCCGTGCTGGGTTGGAACAAACTGAACACTGATGGATCTTTTGTTTCTTCCGAGATTACCGGGGCTGGAATGATCTTGCGTGATCACCATGGGGTCATTAACTTCTCAGCGTGTAGAGCCCTGTTTTCTTGTAGATATGCACTGCAGGCGGAGCTCTGTGCATACATGGAAGTGATATCAATGACACTTCAATGGAACGATCTTCCTATAGTGGTGGAGATGGATTCTCTGGAGGCTGTTACCATGATTTCATGTGAGGTTGTTGATCGCTCAATCTACGCGTCCATCATGAAGGAGATAAAGTACTTGTTGTCTCTTAGACAAACTTGTATTACTCATGTTGTTAGGTCTCAAAATAAAGCTTGCGATAGTTTAGCATTGTTTGCTAGATGTCAAGGCAGGACCATGACCTGGCTCGGGGCTGGTCCGGACGAGGTGATGGAGATTGTTTCTCTTGATTGTAAGGACATCTTGAATGAGTAATGCAAGTTTATCCCCCGCAAAAAAACTTGATTTCTATAGTAACCTGTACGGCACAACTCAATGCCATGAAGGTCAGATCTACACGTCAGCTTTATAGGTTTCAACGGTGAGGGTATCAGATTCATCATACTTGCCAAATTCTTTCCATGCTTGTTCACCATGATCTGGAGTACATCCAATACGTCTGACAGTGCCACTAGGGATGTACACCTCAACCAAAAAGCCAGCTTCCGTTGAGATGCCATATGATGGTCCACTCATCATTTGCTGCATATATGAAATACAGGCATTATGTATCTACTGAATCTAAAATAACATTCGATGTACAAGAAGATGAAAAAGAAATTCTAGCAGTTTGGGCCATAAAGCTTACCTTATAGACGTTACTTCTAGGTGTAGGACTTCGATCGGCGAAAATTTATTTATGATGGTACACAATATGGCTATGATACTTATTAGATACCACGAGGTGCCTATGAAGTTGAAGTTGGCATTCACGGCAAAAATCTCCACCAAAGGTTGACCATGTGATTTAAGAAGTTGCTTGTCCTGCAGAGATGCGCCACGCAGCGCCAAGAGCCTTTGTTGTAGAGTCTGGGTGTCCTTTCCAGCATCACCGACAAAGGGATTTTCCTCTTTGTTCATGAGTTCATGATAGTGCTCAGTATTGCGGATTTGACCCGAATATTGGTCGAGGTAGAAGTCAGTATCTATTTCAGGACTCAGCTCAAGGATCCATGCCTGTTTCAGGAGTGCACATGACAATTAGCAATAAAGATACACCAGTACTGCACTTTACATGCTTATACTCCACAGAAAAAGTCACTATTATAAAGTTTGTAGTAGCAGTACAATATTTGCATGATTTGAGCCTTTTGTTGCCATGGATTGATTTATATTATCATCAGAGGCATAGCAGTTAGACCTACCTTGTGTGAAACTGTTTTTTTCTCGAACACGCACAAGTGTGCATATCATAGTATATAGAAGGAATGGGGGAAGACACCCTTCCACCAAGTTCGGTTACAGGTTACAAGTTACATGCACCGAACCTACCCACCTCCACCCTCACCTACGCTAACTACTCCTGTCTTCCCACCATGCTACAAAGCTAAAGAAAGGATCCAGATCACCCTTAAGTAGCCCTACATTCTCCAAGACCTACCTTCCATCTCGATCGTCCTTGCGAGGCGAGGGTTGAAGGGCGTGGCTCCCTCAAAAACAATATCATTGGTCGCCAGTCAGGAGCCATGAAAATGGTTTGTTAGAACTGCCGAGGTCCAGGTTAGCCTCGGACAGTCAAAGAACGTGTGTGCCTTCCAAAGACACACCGTCCCAACGTTATCTTTCTTTCTAAAACAAGGAAAAATAAAGAGTATGTTGAGAGTTTGTGTTATCATTTGGGTATGCAAAATATTTTACTATTTCTATACCAGGCAAAGGAGGTGGATTAGCTATCTTTTGGGATGACCTACACACTTTGGAGCTGAAAAAATATGGAGAACATTTTATTCATATGCACATTTCTAGTGGTGCTGGCACAAAGTGGAGGAGCACCTTTGTCTATGGGGAATCAAAGGCGAGCCAAAGGTTTGTTATGTCGGATTTGTTAAGGCGCATAAAACTGCTTGGGTCTAGGCTGTGGTTTATGGTTGGTGATTTTAACGAGGCAATGCGGCAAAATGAGAATTTTTATCGGAACAAGCGGTCTCCAAAACTCATGACTAATTTCCGTGAGATTCTCTCTGATTGTAACTTATACGATTTGGGTTTCCATGGAGTTCCCTAGACTTATAGTAATAAGAAGGAAGGAAATAAAAATGTGAAGGTGCGGCTTGATCATGCAGTGGTGTGTCCTTAGTGCTCCTCTATTTTTCCAAAATGCAAGGTATCACATATTATCAGCTCCAGGTCAGATCATTGTCCTCTACTTATTGATTTGGTAGGAGCTCCTCATTCTGGTACATTTGTTAAACATTTGAAATATGAAGCATACTGGGAGAGGGAGGAGGCGACATCAAAAACACAGATTGAATCATGTTGGAATAAAAGTATGCATGTAAACGATCTGGGAGATGTAAAAGATTAAGTGTGTTATTCAGAAGAAATGACCATAATGCAATAGTGGAGAGGAAGAAAATCCTTATGGATATGGATGAACTTTTCATTAAGGAAGAAACCATGTGGAAGCAGAGATCTTGTTTGAGAAAAATGAAATGAGGGATAGGAACACAAAATTCTTCCATAGTCAGGCCACTTGGAGAGCTAAGAAGAATACTATTTCTGTTATCAAAAGAAGTGGTGGATCTCTTTCTCATGATACGGTGGAAATCAAAGGTATTACAAACTTGTTTTTCAAGGATCTTTATTCATGTGATTCCGTGGTAAATCCTTCTCATATTGTTTCTCTTGTGAAACCTGGTGAGCGATGAAATGAATGAAGAACTTTGTAAGGATTTCTTTGGACAAGAAATTAGCGATGCCCTATTCCAAATAGGGTAGTTAAAGGCCCCAGGGCCAGATGGTTTTCCAGCCATATTTTTTCAGAGGAATTGCTTGCTCAAGGATGATATTGTTCATGTTGTCCAGCAATTCTTTATCTCGGGATGTATGCTTGAGGGGGTAAATGATACTATAATTGTTCTTATCCCTAAGGTAAAGAATCCTCAGTCGATAAAGTACTTTCGACCGATTAGCCTCTGCAATGTCATATATAAAGTTATCTCCAAGTACCTTGTTAATAGAATGAGACCTCTCCTGGATGGTATGATCTCTCCTACCCTAAGTGCATTTATTCCTAGCAGATTAATTTTGGATAATGCTCTCATTGTTGAATGTATGCATTCTTTAAGAATGTTGAAAGATGCTCATGGTGAATATTGTGCATATAAGTTGGATCTTGCTAAAGCATTTGACCGACTAGATTGTAAAATCCTAGAAAGTATGCTTCAAGCGTATGGTTTCGCCCCAATATGGATTATGTGGATTATGACTTGTGTTACTATAGTGAAATTCTCAGTTCGATTTAATGGCCAATTGCTAGACTCTTTTCATCCTTCTTGTGGGCTTAGGCAAGGGCACCCTCTTTCTCCGTACTTGTTCCTCTTTGTGGCTGAAGCCCTATCGCTATTACTTAATGATACTTCGGCAAGAGGAGTTATCCAAGATTTCCGTCTAAACAGACACGCTCCAGGTATATCTCATTTACCTTTTGCTGATGATAGTATCCTGTTCTTTAAAGGTAATTTGGATCAAGCTCTGAACATAATGGTAAATTGTTGGCTTATGAGGAGGGGACTGGCCAAATATTAAGTCTGTATAAATGTTCCATCTTATTTGGCAAAAAATGCTCTATAGAAGACCAGGTGTCCATCTTGGTTATCCTTAAATAACGATCAATGGATCTGAGGATAAATATCTTAGTTTGCCTGTGCCGGAAGGTCGTATGAAGGCGGGCAAGTTTTAATCCACTAAAGACAAATTGCTCAAGTGGGTTTGAGACTGGATTGAAAAATATGCTTCAAGCGGGCTGAAGGAAAACTAGATCAAGTCTGTTATCCAGGCTATTCCGATCTATGCCTTGGGTATTTTAAATTTCCTGCATCACTTTGTGATGAGTTATCCCGTATTATCAGGAATTTTGGTGGGGCGGTGAGGAGAATAGGAAAGGAACTCATTGGCTGGCTTGGGATAATATGATGAAGCCGAAAGGTGAAGGGGGAATGGGTTTTTGCAACCTCGGCCTTTTTAATCAAGCGCTTTTAGCCAAACATGCTTGGTGTTTATTGGTTTTCCCGAATTCTCTATGTGCAAAGGTGATGAAAGCTAAATACTATATTACTGGACATCTTATTGATATTGTATTCCCGCAAGCAACATCCCTCACTTGGCAAGGTATTGTGCATGGGCTTGAGCTGCTGAAAAAAGGGCATCATTTGGAGAGTTGGTACTACTATTAATATTTGGAGGGATGATTGGATTCCTAGGGAAGCGAGCCTAAAAATTACTGCCAAGAAGAACATAACGAGGATCAAATGGGCGTCTGAATTATTCATGAGTGGGTCAAGGAGATGGGATGAAAACATGATCGGACATCTATTTTATCGACTGAGGATTTTGGTGAGGAAATTTTAAAGTTGCGTACTCTGAATTTTGGTGAGGGAGATCTTATTGTGTGGCACCATGAAAAAGGTGGTTTATTCTCCATGAAGAGTGCGTATAGACTAGCACTGATTCTTAAGCAATCGATAGGTGACTCCCAGAATTCAAGTAATGCCGTGTATGGGGAACGGAGGCTCTAGGACATTATTTGGAAAGCGAATATGTCCCCTAGAAAATTAAAGTCTTTGCTTGGAGGGTTGCCTCTAATAGTTTGGTGGTTCAAGTTAACAGGGTAAAACACCATCAAACTATTCTAGGTACGTACTCGATGTTTTGGTATTGAAGATGAATGTAATTTTCACGTGTTGGTAAATTGTCCCAAGGCTCGTGCATTTCGTATGGCTCTGAAGGAAGTGTGGAATTTAACGGCCGAAGAGATTCTCAAATATTCTGGGCTAGACTGGTTTCTTATATTATTAGATCAATTAAATTCGCATATGTGTGAGCACACTATATTCATGTTCTGGAGAGCTTGACACTTGAGAAATGATTTGATTTTTGGTAAGCGAAAGGAATCCATCGCGGTCTCGGTAAGCTTTGTTCAAAGCTATTGTGCTACTTTCTCGTCTTGTCAAGCGAACCTGCAGGTGGTGGTGTGCAACAAAGGTAAGCAAGTGATGGAAGATCTCCGCGTAAACACTAATATGGAGAGGAATGTTATTCCCTGGAAGCCTCCGACTTTGGGTTTTTACATGATTAATGTTCACACAAGTTTTATGGAGGCCATCAAATCTGTGAGCATGGGGTGGTCGTTAGAGACCATTATGGACAGGTTATCATCTCCTCTTGGGGATATTAGTGCTTGCCATAGTGTCGAGGAAGTGAAACTAAGATCGACCCTCTCTGGCTTGTATATTGGCATCACTCTTGACAACCTATCATTTTGGAAACTGACTGTTCTTTTGTGGCTTCTGTACTTGAAAAATAGTGTGTTAATAGGTCAATTCTGGTGGACCTAAACAAGGACGAATTTAATGTCTCAAAGCTGATGGCGGGTATGATAATATCCAAGGTTAATAGAAGGACCAATATGGTGGCTCACGAGATTACAAAGTTCATATTTGATAATAGGTCAGATGGTATTTTTTTAATATTGTTCTACCCTCCGTGGCAAAGCTTGTGATGAATATGAATCTTTTGAATTACTTAATATATGGTTGGGGTTTAAAAAAACAATATCATTGTGTTGCCTGCAAATGCACCACATGATTAGCGCCATGACTGTCTGGATGCCCTTGACGGTTGTCCTTGTGTGAAACTGTGATCTAACTTTCTGCTGAAATATGGGGTGGGCTTTAGGCCCATCTAGCAATTTCTGAAAATCTCTAAGGGCCCATGTGGGTTTAGTTGGCACTAGGTGTACTAAGAAGTTTAGTCCCATCCCGAAAGTTGGAGAGGAGTTGGACCTCCTTATAAGGGTTTCTCTTCCACATGCTATTGGAGCTTGAGAAGAGAAGAGGCCCTCGCGCACTCCTCCTCCACTGCCGGCCTCGCCACGCCACGCCACGCCACACCTCATCACGACACGACGCGGGTTGCGGGAATGAGCCGAGTCGAGCTCACACCTATGTGCTTATTTTTGCCAGTCGGTAATAACCCTAGCCGCCACGAACATATCACATCTGCTCCACGCGCACCGCCCACCATTGTTCTTTTCCTGCTGCTACCGCTAGTGACTTCATCCCATCTGCTGCGTACACGGTCGATGGCAGAGCGGGTATCCGAAACCCGCCTCTCTGGATCCTGTACAGGGGAGGGGCGAATAACTTTTTGGGAAGCGACCACGCGACTTCTCGCCTCTGTTCGTCTACTTCCTCTATGTCTGCGTCGCCTTCATCATCACCATGTCTCAGTTAGACGCCGATTGTCTCGCCGCCGAGAAGCTCGAGGCCAACAAGAAGGCCGCCGAGGATGTCGCTTATGCCGCCACCGCTGCTGTGGCTTCTTCCTGGCCTACTAGAGTGTATAACATGTTTATCCCACTCCTGTTTATTTTCGCGTTAGTAATACTAGCATCATGTGTAGATGTGTCTACTATTTGCATAGTACGTGTTTGTCTAGATTAGAGTCAGTATGTCCTTAATTCTGTCAATGCCATGCTAGTGATTTGTTTATGGATTTAATTAGTCAAAAAATTGCGTACTTATTCAGAAATCCAAAAACCTATTATATATAGGAATTTTTCGGCAAGTGGCTTTGCCACTGCACTAAAACCGGATAAGTCTACCGGTATGTACTTTAAGCGTTGGCAGACTAAGACCACTCTATGGCTCACGGCTATGAACGTCTTCTGGGTCGCCGGTGTCTCCACGGGAACGATTGCTCCTGAACAGGAGAACGCGTTCAGGGAGGACACCACCGTATTTCTCGGAGCAGTTCTTAGCATGATCGGAGATAAATTGGTTAACACATAGTTACATGTGCATGTTACCAAGGACTTGTGGGAGGTGCTCGAATCTAAATTCGGGGCCACCGATGCTATGAGCGAGATGTATATTATAGTGCAGTTCCACGATTACAAGATGGTTGAGGACCGTCCTGTATTGGAGCAGGCTCATGAGATAATATGCATCGTTAAGGAGCTTGAGCTTCTTAAGTGTGATTTATCGGGCAAGTTTGTCGCGGGATGTATAATCACTAAGCTCCCTAATTCATGGAGAAACTTTGCTACCACTCTGAAACATCAGAGGCATGAATTCTCAGTAGAGGATGTCATCTTGAGCAGAACTCAAGGGCAAAGGACTCACACGGAAAAGGGGTCAAAGGAACTTCTGTCGCCAACATGGTGAACCAGCGGAACTTCAACTCCCACAAGCCCAAGGGAAAGAACAGTGTCCAACACTATACCGACTTTAAGAAGAAGGGCAAGAAGAACAAGAAGGATGAGGGCTGCTTTACTTGTGGTTCGGTTGAAAATTGGGCCAACAAGTGCCCAAACAAGTATAAGAAGTCATGACACGACTCCAAGTTTGTCAACATGATTGTGGGCAAAAATGAGAATGGTGCATCTGTTTACGGTAATTTATTTACCCTTTTTTAGTGTTTCAGCCCACCAATTGGTGGGTGGACACAGATGCAAGTGTTCATGTGTGTGCTCACATTTCATTATTTTCTTCTTACCAGGTCACAGGCCACGGGTCCATATTGACGGGGAATGGCGCGAGTGCTTCTGTTCATGGTGTTGGCACGGTCGATTTGAAGTTTACTTTGGGAAGGATCATGCAGCCGAAGAACGTGCAACATGTCCCCGCTATCAAGAAGAACCTCGTTAGTGGCTCTCTTCTATGTAGACAAGGATTTAAGTTGGTCTTCGAGTCTAATAAATTAGTTGTTACTAAATATAGACTATTTGTTGGAAAAGTTTATGAAAGCGGAGGGGTGTTCCGCCTTTCCCTCGCAGATTTTTGTAATAAAGTCGTGAACCATATTCATTTGAGTGTTAATAATCTGAAGTTTTGTTGGGGAACGTAGCATGCAATTTCAAAAAATTTCCTACGAACACGCAAGATCTATCTAGGAGATGCATAGCAACGAGAGGGGGAGAATGTGTCCATGTACCCTCGTAGACCGAAAGCGGAAGCGTTAGTTAACGCGGTTGATATAGCCGAACGTCTTCACGATCCAACCAACCCAAGTACCGAACGTACAGTACCTTCGTGTTCAGCACACGTTCAGCTCGATGACGTCCCTCAAACACTTGATCCAGTAGAGGGTCAAGGGAGAGTTCCGTCAGCACGACGACGCGGTGACGGTGTTGATGATGTGATCCATGCAGGGTTTCGCCTAAGCACTACGACGCTATGATCGGAGGAGTAAACTGTGGAAGGGGGCACCGCACACGGCTAAGAGAAATCTTGGTGTGCCTTTGGGGTGCCCTTGGCCATGTATATAAAGGAGGGGGAGGAGGAGGCCGACAGCCAAGGAGGGGGGTGCGCCGCCTCCCGTGGCATGCCTCCTCTCCTCCACTATGGCCCAATAGGCCAAATAACTTTCCGGGGGGGGGGGGGGTCCGGTAACCTCCCGGTACTCTGAAAAATCCCCGATCTTCTTTGGAACCATTCTGATGTCCGTATATAACCTTCCAGTAGATCAACCTTTACCTCTCAACCATTTCGAGACTCCTCGGCATGTCCGTGATATCATCCGGGACTCCGAACAAACTTTGGTCATAAATAACACATAACTCATAATACAAATCGTCATTGAACGTTAAGCGTGCTGACCCTACGGGTTCGAGAACTATGTAGACATGATCGAGACACATCTCCAATCAATAACCAATAGCGGAACTTGGATGCTCATATTGGCTCCTACTTATTCTACGAAGATCTTTATCGATCAAACCGCACAACAACATACGTTGTTCCCTTTGTCATCAGTATGTTACTTGCCCGAGATTCGATCGTCGGTATCATCACACCTAGTTCAATCTCGTTACCGGCAAGTCTCTTTACTCGTTCTGTAATGCTTCATCCCGTAACTAACTCATTAGTCACATTGCTTGCAAGGATTATAGTTATGAGCATTACAGAGAGGGCCCAGAGATACCTCTCCGATACACGGAGTGACAAATCCTAATCTTGATCTATGCCAACCCAACAAACACCTTCAAAGACACCTATAGAGCATCTTTATAATCACCTAGTTATGTTGTGACGTTTGATATCACACAAGGTGTTCCTCCGGTATTCGGGAGTTGCATAATCTCATAGTCAGAGGAACATGTATAAGTCATGAAGAAAGAAGTAGCAATAAAACTATAACGATCATAATGCTAAGCTAACAGATGGGTCTTGTCCATCGCATCATTCTCTAATGATGTGATCTCGTTCATCAAATGACAACACATGTCTATGGTTAAGAAACATAACCATCTTTGATTAATGAGCTTGTCAAGTAGAGGCATACTAGGGACACTATGTATTGTCTATGTATTCACACATGTACTAAGTTTCTGGTTAATACAATTCTAGCATGAATAATAAACATTTATCATGATATGAGGAAATATAAATAACAACTTTATTATTGCCTCTAGGGCATATTTCCTTCAAGTTTGGCATTCACATCTTTGTCACATTAGTTTCGGTGTTATGATGCGGCTAGCTAAGTTGGATTTAATCTCAAGTTTCACTTTAGCCAAAGGTTCTAAGTGCCTTTCATGTGTGCATGCAAAGCAACCTCGCAAGCCTCACAGGCTACGGAGGAGAGACACTTAGCACCATTAGAACTCATACATTCTGATCTTTGTGAGATGAATGGTGTGTTGACTAAAGGTGGAAATAAATACTTCATGACATCGATAGATGATTCCACTAGATATTGCTATGTGTATTTGTTTAAATACTAAAGATGAGGCTCTACACTACTTTAAAATCTATAAGGCAGAATTTGAGAATCAACTTGAAAAGAAAATTAAACGAGTCTGATCGAATCATGGTGGAGAGTACTTCTCGAGTGAGTTTGATTCTTTTTGTGCGGAACACGACATTATTCATGAGAGGACGCCTCCCTATTCACCCACTCAAACGGGGTTGCCGAGCAAAAAAACCGTACTCTAACTGATTCGGTTAACGCCATGTTAGATACATCAGGTTTATCCAAGGCATGGTGGGGGAGGCTATCACTACAAAAAAATACACTTCCGTGATGATACGTGTTTGTCACAGTAGGTCACGTTTTTTGTCATGCATGTACATCCATGACGATTTTATGACAGAATCAAGATAGTCATACCTGTGTTGTCGTAGAAGTGTTCCATGACATTACCAAAATTATCATCACGGAAGTGTCCACTTCCATGACGATAAATCGCGCGTCACAGAAGTGCTTTCGTCAAGGGTGACCGACACGTGGCATCCACCGTAACGGAACGCCGTTAAGCTATCGGGTCCGGTTTTGGATCCGATAACCCGTTAACAGCCCGGAGCAATGGGGATTCCATGTGTAAAATCATCATTGGCTGGAGGAAACACGTGTCAGCTCCCTGTTGGCACAGGTGTCACTCATCCAATGGGCGAGATGCGCTTATGAAATGTTGACATGTGGACCGGCCCAAAAGTGGCCCATAAAGTTTAAATGGGCCGGTCGAACTAAAGGGCCACAAGATTTTGCGGTCCATAATGGGTTGGCCCAGCAAAAGGCCCACGATATTTTGCGGGCCATAATGGGGCGGCCCAGCTAAAGGCCCACAAGTTTTTGCGAGCCATAATGGGCTGGCCCAGCTAAAGGCCCGCGAGATTTTGCGGGCCATAATGGGTCGACCCAGCTAAAGGCCCCCAAGACTTTGCGGACCATAATGGTCCGGCCCAGCTAAAGTCCCACGAGATTCCGCCGCCCATAATGGGCCGGCCCAGCTGAATGCCCAAAAGATTTTGATGACAATAGTAGGCCGGCCCATTAACAGGCTGCCATGTTTTGGGCCAAATGCCAGCCCATATTTGATCCGGTCCATTGACAGCCTGCCACGTTCCGGGCCTAATAGAGGCCCATATGAGATCCGGCCCGTTAAAAGCCTCCCATGTTCTAGGCCAAATTACGGCCCAGATCAGGTCCGACACTTTGAGATGCTTTGGGCTAAATTATGGCCCATATCAGATTTTGCCCGTCAACTAGACGCTATGCTTTTGGGCCCACTTGATAAAGGGCCATTTAGTAATTCGGCCTGATATTAGTTTCGGCCTGTTAAAGGCCACCATTTAACATTTCAGCCCTATATATATCGGCGTGTTAAAAGCCTGTCATATAGTTGGGCCTAACTACGGCCCCGTTTGCATCCGGCTTGCTCACAGCCGATAATCTGATTGGGCCAAACAAGGACCGAGACAATTTTGGGCTATTATAAGCCCATGATTTGATTGGCACAATCATGGGTCAGGGTCTATTTCGGCCTGCTGCCAGCCTGTGGGCTGTTCGACACGTTTCAGGCCCAACCTACTTTTCGGCCTCCTAAAAACCCATTGAGTTTTCCTGGGAAAATAGGGCCGGCGGTTTACTCGGCCTATTAAAGGCCCGAATCTACTAGTGGGCTAGTTTACATTTAGGCCTGTTAAAGGACCAAGATGACAGGGCCCATGATGCGGATCATACATACTGATTTGCATGACGGCCCAATTATGTACCGTAATTTTACGGTTTGGCCGATTTACTGCGAAGACAGGATATATATACAGTAAAATAACTGCAGCATCGTGAATAAGAAAAAAAACTTAGACTATATGATAAAGAAATTATGGCATATTACATCCACTGGGCATCAAAGTTCGCCACTATGATAATAAAGCACAAGCAGACAACAGATTATATACACTGGGCATCAAAGAACACCACTAGTGCAATTAAACACGCCAACAAAATAATATACAAAACTGACAGCACTTCAATAGAGTTCAAGAAAGGTTAGCCCTGCTCGGGAGCTGCAGCGCAAGCAGCTGAGCAAGGTGATGAGACTGCACTTGTTTGACACTTATATCCTCCTCACTCTAAAAGATAAAGAAGTAGACAGATGACATGTTTTGCACATATAAGTATCAGTGCTGACAATTCATCACATTTCTTACTGACAAATAAAGTGACATAGTTTAAAATAGCATTAACACAATATGGTATTGTTCAGGTCAAGACATGGCAGGAAATGACATTGTGAAGGAGTTGGCAGCTTCACGACACCACTAGATTACAGATCAAGAACTCATAAGTATCAATGGTTAGTGTGATGTCAATTTACCCATTTGAGATTGGCAAAATAAGATCACTTGCTCTGTGTAGTTTAATTTACATGGCATGAAGAAGGAACTTGGTTGTACAACTAAAAACTTAAATTGAGAAGGACAAACTTTTGTTTATGAACTACATAATAAACTTTAAACATGCAATTTGATGCAAACACCAAAAATAAACAGCTATTGCAGTCATGCCTAACCAAATATACACAACAAAGTTTGAAGGCTTGAGAAGGACAAACTTACATTATTGGTGAAGGCAGGCTCTATAAAGCCCTTGTCCATTCTGATGGGGGGCAATTCAAGAAGTTTACCACAGAATCTTCTTCATAAGCATTGCCTTTATTCTACATTTCGTTAAGAGTAAATATAGATGTGACAATATAAGAAAAAATGGAGAATATTTAAGATAAGATGAAGAGTGATGCTACATAACCAAGTAGCTATAAATGTAAGTACAGCGATACAGGCAAAAGGTATAGCGAAGAGCAATGCAGAGCTAAAGTTCTTCAGTACCATCGGTGTTATCCAACCTTATGGTAAGAGTAAATATAGATCTGATGTGTAGAAAATGGAGGGCAAAGGAAAATAAGCTGTAGAGTGATGGTACATGAACAACTACCTGTCAATATAAGTACACTGATAAAGGACAGCAGGTACTTACAAGAACAATGCAGAGCTAAAAAAATTCATTGGCATTGGATATATTCTACACTAATGTAACCATTCATATAGATCAAATAATTTGGAGCGAACAATTGATAAGCAAGCTATTATGCATACTGCTGTCACATAATGAACCAGGTATGTATGCAAGTACAGTGATACAGGAAAACAAGTACTAACAAGAGCAAAGCAGCGGGCAACATATTTGCGATATCCTGTCGTTCTTTTCAAACCGGAATTCTTTTTTGAGCAGATTTCCAACAAAAAAGATCCGTAAGGCACATGCGGAAAAGTAGAAGTTCAAATTGTCATGCGATATCATAGACAGTACCTCATCCTCGGAACAAGACCAGTGCATAACAAGGTTTTTCCATTCAATGTCTTCTAAATTTAGCACATGAGACTTCGCCGGAAATTCGTTTATAGAATTGCCATCAAAGTGTGATTTCCTCAGGTAACACCGATACTGCTGCAATGCTTCCTTGAAAAGGGCAAGCAAGCATTGCTCGTCATGACCATCCAGATTGACCCTCGCCTACTTACAACAATATAATGTAAATCATTGATGTGTTCAATCAGCAGAAAACAGGAAAATAATCACCATGAATAATAGCACTTACATGTAAGTGGGACCGGAAGATGTGAAAATGGTGTTTGTCTTCACTATAATCTTCCCATGATGGGAATATATGCACGTAGTCCCTAACAACATTGAAAGCATTGTCTTTTAAACTGGGAATAACTGGAATGGGGTTCCAATCTGCAGGAATTGGTCATCTCTACAGTTGGGATAGGTCTTCAGCCGGTGGACTTGCTGTACTTTTTGCTGGAGTGGGATTTTTGATGTGGTACAGCTGGTGCTATGGCAACTGAAATCGGCATACCTTTTGCTGGAGTGCAGCGTGGCCAGTGAAGTATGGGTACAGTCTGCTAGAGTCGGTCCTATGTTTTGTGTCACTAGTTGTACAACCAATATAAGTTGGGTGCTGTCTGATTTCTCCAGCACAACCACGTTTTCAAGGACTTTGCTGGTGCTCCTTGAGGTTCGGCAATCACCCTCTTCCTTTTTGATGTTTGATGCACAAGAACATCATTTGAGTGGAAAAACATGGTATGATGACAGATGGAATATGTATTGATAATGGATGGGCATGGCATCTCGACATATATGATGAGTAAACTAAGCAGATGGCGGTGCAACAAAGTAGAAGAAATGCAAGACAACATATGCAAGATACGCACAATCAATAAAACCTTGCCAAATTATAACAGGCACCTTGATGGGTGAACATGATAGGCCATATACCTTTGGCTCCTCGAGGTTAGAATAGTCATTAGGATCATATTCTAAACTAGAATCTACAGGTGGGGAGCGTATGACTTTCATTCCATCCAGAATGGCACTCAATGCCTTGGTGCCAATTTTGTAAGTCATTGCAGTGTTTAGCTTCAAGAGTGGACTGCTGCTAGTGCGACACAAAGCAGGTACACAGATCATTGTGTAGATATAACGGGAAAACCTTAAGCACCAGAGTAAAATCAGCAAAGTGGAACTTGCTGAAATATATGTGCTAGTATTGCCGGTACGGCTAGAAAGGCTTCGGATACCAGCTCTCTTCAAGTGAAGGCGCGGTACTGTTAATATCAGTGTAACTCTCAAAGGCAACACAGCTCCCCGCATTTCCTTGCTATTCTTATAGGATTCAAGTGGGCAGGACACTACAAATCCTATTCCTATGTTTACAAAATCCTACGAATCAAAGAGGCTCAAAGTGTCCATCACAACAGACCGCACAGACCTCTACACTGCAAATGTCCCTGCTCATCTTCAGTACAAGGAACATACTGTACTACTATCATACTCCCTTCGTTCCAAAATATAAGTCTTGGTAGAGATTTCCACTATGGATCACATACAGATGTATCTAGATACATTTTAGAGTGTAGATTCAGTCATTTTGCCTCATATGTAGTCCCTGGTGGAATCTATACAAAGACTTGTATTTAGGAATGGAGAGAGTATATCTTAAAGAAGAACGGAAGAGGAACATGGTAAAGAAGAGCAAGCAGATTTTGGATAATAAAATGTTGGTTGCGCAGTGTCCACACATGATGAATAAGAGCGCATTAAGAATGCAACTCCCTGCTGTCTCTCGACCATTTCAGGCGGTTGAATGAAGATCCTACGTCTCCTAACCCTTCTTCTTCCTCGTCTCTGATTCTTCCCATACAGAACACCGCACGGGCCGCCGGCCGGACCATCGGCCCCCACCGCCTGTGTTCCTCCGCCACCCCCACCCCCCACCCCCGCCCCCACGTGTGTTGAGTTTTCTTTGTTCGGC
>NC_041385.1:173674714-173694384 GCF_002162155.2 Triticum dicoccoides
TTCGTTCGCACCGGCGAACTCCGGCGAGCTCTGAAAAATCGACTGACCCAATTTTGAAATTTAGTCTACTATGATTTAACTAGTGTGGAATATAAAAGGGGAAAACCATAAGCATTGGGAGTATAGTGTTGAGCGTGCCATGGCGGATCTGAAGGTGCATACCGGACAAAGGGAACTTCGCAACCAAGACAAGAAATCAGAGTAAAGCAGTGGTGATCTATTTTCTTGCTGCGATAAATAAGTTAAGCAGATACGAAAGAGTACCGCCTCTGGTGCCGCGCCGTGTATGCATCTGCTGAGAATTTGACGGTGCTGCGGTAGCGATGGCTATCAGCAGCGTGGAAGCAGATCTAGGAGGGTAGACAGTGGTGGCGGGGCGCGGTGGACGAGACGGTCATAGGAGCGGCACCGGCAAGGTGGACGACGGCGGGTGAGGGAGTCCTGGACTAGGGGGTGTCCGGATAGCCGAACTATCATCTTTGGCCGGACTCCTGGACTATGAAGATACAAGATTGAAGACTTCATCCCGTGTTCGGATGGGACTTTCCTTGGCGTGGAAGGCAAGGTTGGCAATACGGATATGTAGATCTCCTACCATTGTAACCGACTCTATGTAACCCTAGCCCTCTCTGGTGTCTATATAAATCGGAGGGTTTTAGTCCGTAGGACGAACAACAATCATACCATAGGCTAGCTTCTACGGTTTAGCCTCTCTGATCTCGTGGTAGATCTATGATGTCTACTACACAACCTTCTTCTTGTAGACTTTGTTGGGCCTGCAAGTGCACAGGTTTGTAGGATAGTAGCAAATTTCCCTCAAGTGGATGACCTAAGGTTTATCAATCCATAGGAGGCGTAGGATGAAGATGGTCTCTCTCAAACAACCCTGCAACCAAATAACAAAAAGTCTCTTGTGTCCCCAACACACCCAATACAATGTCAAATTGTATAGGTGCACTAGTTCGGCGAAGAGATGGTGATACAAGTGCAAAATAGATAATAGATATAGGTTTTTGTAATCTGAAATAATAAAAACAGCAAGGTAACAAGCGGTAAAAGTGAGCGTAAACGGTATTGCAATGATAGGAAACAAGGCCTAGGGTTCATACTTTCACTAGTGTAAGTTCTCTCAACAATAATAACATAGATAGAACATATGACAAGCCCTCAACATGCAACAAAGAGTCACTCCAAAGCCACTAATAGCGGAGAACAAACATAGAGATTATCGTCGGGTACGAAACCAGCACAAAGCTATTCTTTTGGATCGATCTATAAAAGAGTTCGTACTAGAATAACACCTTAAGATACAAATCAACCAAAACCCTAATGTCACCTAGATATTCCATTGTCACCTCAAGTATCCATGGGCATGATTATACGATATGCATCACACAATCTCATATTCATCCAACCAACATAAAAGTACTTCAAAGAGTGCCCCAAAGTTTCTACCGGAGAGTCAAGAACGTGTGCCAACCCCTATGCATAGGTTCCCAAGTGTCACGAAACCCGCAAGTTGATCACCTAAACATACATCAAGTGGATCAATAGAATAACCCATTGTCACCACGGTTATCCCACGCAAGACATACATCAAGTGTTCATAAAAGACTCATTCCGATAAGATAACTTCAAAGGGGAAACTCAATTCATCACCAAGAGAGTAGAGGGGGAGAAACATCATAAGATCCAACTACAATAGCAAAGCTCGGGATACATCAAGATCGTGCCATGGATGGAACACGAGAGAGAACACGAGAGAGAGAGATCAAACACATAGCTACTGGTACATACCCTCAGCCCCGAGGATGAACTACTCCCTCCTCGTCATGGATAGCACCGGGATGATGAAGATGGCCTCCGGTGATGGGATCCCCCTCCGACAGGGTGCCAGAACAGGGTCCCGATTGGTTTTTGGTGGCTACAGAGGCTTGCGGCGGCGGAACTCCCGATCTATCTTCTGTTTTGGAAGTTTTAGGGTACATAGGTATATATGGGTGCAGGGAGAACGTCGGTGGAGCTATGGGGGCTCCACGAGGCAGGGGGCGCGCCCAGGGGGGTGGGCGCGCCCCCCACCCTCGTAAGCACCTCCCGTATCTTCTGACATGGGGTCCAAGTCCATCAGGTGGGTTTCCTTCCAAAAATAACTTCTCCAGTTGATTTCGTTCCGTTTTGACTCCGTCTGATATTCCTTTTCCTCGAAACACTAAAATAGGCATAAAACAGCAAATCTAGGCTGGGCCTCCGGTTAATAGGTTAGTCCCAAAAATAATATAAAAGTGGAAAATAAAGCCCAATATAGTCCAAAACAGTAGATAAAGTAGCATGGAGCAATCAAAAATTATAGATACGTTGGAGACGTATCTGGCATCCCCAAGCTTAATTCCTACTCGTTCTCGAGTAGGTAAATGATAAAAAAGAATTTTTGATGCGGAGTAATACTTTGGCATAATTCCAATGTAAATCTTCTTAATCATTGTATGAATATTCAGATCCGAAAGATTCAAGATAAAAGTTCATATTGACATAAAAATAATAATACTTCAAGCATACTAATCAAGCAATTATGTCATCTCAAAATAGCATGGCCAAAGAAAGTTCATCCCTACAAAATCATATGGTTAGGCTATGCTTCATTTTCGTCACACAAAGATGTTCCCAACTTCTATACCCCCGATGACAAGCCAAGCAATTGTTTCATACTTTTTAACGCGCTTCAGCTTTTTCAACCCTCACGCAATACATGAGCGCAAGCCATGGATATAGCACTATAGGTGGAATAGAATATGATGATGGGGATTGTGTGGAGAAGACAAAAAAGGAGAAAGTCTCATATTGACGAGGATAATCAACGGGCTATGGAGATGCCCATCAATTTATGTCAATCATGAGGAGTAGGGATTGCCATGCAACGGATGCACTAAAGCTATGAATGCTCAACAAAAGAAAACTAGTGGGTGTGCATCCAACTCGCTTGCTCACGAAGACCTAGGGCATTTTGAGGAAGCCCATCAATGGAATATACAAGCCAAGTTCTGTAATGAAAAATTCCCACTCGTATGAACAAGATAATTTATGAGACTCACTATATGAAAAACATGGTGCTATTTTGAAGCACAAATATATGAGACTCACTACATGAAGAACAAGGTGCTACTTTGAAGCACAAGTGTGGTAAAAGGATAGTAACATTGCTCCTTCTCTCTTTTTCTCTCATTTTTTATTTATTTATTTGGGCCTTTTCTCTTCTTTTTTTATGGCCTTTTTTCGTCCGGAGTCTCATCCCGACTTATGGGGGAATCATAGTCTCCATCATCCTTTCCTCACTGGGGCAATGCTCTAATAATGATGATCATCACACTTTCATTACAACAACTTGATATTACAACTCGAAACTAGAACAAGATATGACTCTATATGAATGCCTCCAGCGGTGTACCGGGATGGTGCAATGAATCAAGAGTGACATGTATGAAAAATAATGCGTGGTGGCTTTGCCACAAATATGATGTCAACTACATGATCATGCAATGGAAATATGACAAAAGTAAAGTATGTCATGATGAACGGAATGGTGGAAAGTTGCATGGCAATATATCTCAGAATGGCTATGGAAATGCCATAATAGGTAGGTATGGTGGCTGTTTTAAGGAAGATATAAGGAGGTTTATGTGTGAAAGAGTGTATCATATCACGGGGTTTGTATGCACCGGCGAAGTTTGCACCAGCTCTCAAGGTGAGAAAGGGCAATGCACGGTACCGAAGAGGCTAGCAAATGCGGAAAGGTAAAAGTGCGTATAATCCATGGACTCAACATTAGTCAAAAGAACTCATATACTTATTGCAAAAGTTTATTAGCCCTCGAAGCAAAGTACTACTACGCATGCCCCTAGGGGGATAGATTGGTAGGAAAATACCATCGCTCGTCCCCGACCGCCACTCATAAGGATGCACAAGCCAGGTACACTTCATTCTTCAAATTTGTTACACAACTTTACCCATACGTGCATGCTACGGGACTTGCAAACTTCAACACAAGTATTTCTCAAATTCACAACTACTCAACTAGCACGACTTTGATATTATTACCTCCATATCTTAAAACAATTATTAAGCATTAGATTTATCTTATTATTCAATTCACTCAAAAGAAACTTTCACATATCTCGAACACTAAGTATATTAACATTAAGAAAATTACCATGCTATTAACGACTCTCAAAATAATCTAAGTGAAGCATGAGAGATCAAATTTCTTTAAAACAAATCCACCACCGTGCTCTAAAAGATCTAAGTGAAGCACTAGAGCAAAAATTATCACGCTCAAAAAAGATATAAGTGAAGCACATAGAGTATTCTAGCAAATTCCAATTCATGTATGGCTCTCTCTCATTAAAGAATTTCAGATCTTGATACTTATTCAAAGAGCAAGCAAAGCTAAAGGAAACTACAATGCAAGGATAGCACAACTCATGTGAAGAAGCAAAAACTTAGGCTCAACCAATACTAACCGATAGTTGTTGAAGAAGGAAGGTGGGATGCCTACCGGGGCATCCCCAAGCTTAGATGCTTGAGACTTCTTGAAATATTATCTTGGGGTGCCTTGGGAATCCCCAAGATTGAGCTTTTGTGTCTCCTTAATTCCTCTCATATCATGGTTTCTCTTTTTATCAAAAGCTTCATTCACAATAAACTCAACAAGAACTCGTGAGATAGGTTAGTATAAACCAATGCAAAACCTTATCATATTCTACTGTAACAAATCACTAAAATTATTATTCAACATTGAATACTAAATGCCTCTGTATATTTAATACTTCTATCCTCAAATAGAATCATTAAACAAGCAAACATACGCAAACAATGCAACCATAACAGCAATCTGCCAAAATAGTACAGTCTGTAAACAATGCAAGAGTATCAATACTTCCCTGACTCCCAAAATTATGAACTAAAATTCCCACTGTAATAAATTTATCAGATCCCAATATTCAAAAATATTCAACATTATACCACTCTCTGAATTTTCTAGGGAATTTTTGCAACAGCGGTAAACTTTCTATTTTTCAAACAGCAACATGTATACTTAGCAAAATAAGCATGGAAAAGGCTATCCTTGACTTCTTTATTGAAACTAAAGAGGCAAAAAACAATTATAGCTAACAGCAAGCAAAAACTAACAAAATAAATTGACGCTCCAAGCAGAACACATATCATGTGGCGAATAAAAATATAGCTCCAAGTAAAGTTACCGATGAACAAAGACGAAAGAGGGGATGCCTTCCGGGGCATCCCCAAGCTTAGGCTCTTGGTTGTCCTTGAATATTACCTTGGAGTGCCTTGGGCATCCCCAAGCTTAGGCTCTTTCCACTCCTTATTCCATTGTCCATCGAATCGCTACCCAAAACTTGAAAACTTCAACCACACAAAACTCAAAACAAAACTCGTAAGATCCGTTAGTATAAGAAAATAAAACCACCACTTAGGTACTGTAATGAACTCATTCTAAATTCATATTGGTGTAATATCTAATGTACTCCAACTTATATATGGTTCATACCCTCCGATACTACTCATAGATTTATCAAAATAAGCAAACAACACATAGAAAACAGAATCTGTCAAAAACAGAACAGTCTGTAGTAATCTATATAAAATGTATACTTCTGGAACCCCAAAAATTATGAAATAAATTTCTGGACCTGAGAAACTTGTCTATTAATCATCTTAAAAAAGAATCAACCTAAAATCACTCTCCAGTAAAAAATGGCAGCTAATCTCGTGAGCGCTAAAGTTTCTGTTTTTCACAGCAAGATCACATAAACTTCACCCAAGTCTTCCCAAAGGTTCTACTTGGCACTTTATTGAAACAAAAGCTATAAAACATGATTACTACAGTAGCATAATCATGTTGACACACAAAAACAGTAAGGATAAATATTGGGTTGTCTCGCTTTTCTTTAATGCCTTTTAGCTAGGCATCATGATGACAATGATGCTCACATAAAAGATAAGAATTGAAACATAACGGGAGCATCATGAAGCATATGACTAGCACATTTAAGTCTAACCCACTTCCTATGCATAGGGATTTTGTTAGCAAACAACTTATGAGAACAATAATCAACTAGCATAGGAAGGTAACACAAGCATAGATTTATGAATTTAAGCACATAGAGAGGAAACTTGACATTATCGCAATTCCTACAAGCATATGTTCCTCTCTCATAATAATTTTCAGTAGCATCATGAATAAATTCAACAATATAACCAGCGCCTAAAGCATTTTTTTCATGATCTACAAGCATAGAAAATTTACTACTCTCCACATAAGCAAACTTCTTCTCATGAATAGTAGTGGGAGCAAACTCAACAAAATAACTATCATGTGATTGAAAATTAAGATCAAGATGACACGTTTCACGGTTATCATTATTCTTTAAAGCATACGTGTCATCACAATAATCATCATAGATAGGAGGCATGCTTTCATCATAGTAAATTTGCTCATCAAAGCTTGGGGGACAAAAAATATCATCTTCATCAAACATAGCTTCCCCAAGCTTGTGGCTTTGCATATCATTAGCATCATGGATATTCAAGGAATTCATACTAACAACATTGCAATCATGCTCATCATTCACATATTTAGTTCCAAACATTCTATAGATTTCTTCTTCTAGCACATGAGCACAATTATCCATTCCATCATACTCACGAAAGATATTAAAAAGGTGAAGCGTATGAGACAAACTCAACTCCATTTTTTTGTAGTTTTATTTTATAAACTAGACTAGTGCTAAAACAAGAAACAAAAAGATTCAATTGCAAGATCTAAAGATATACCTTCAAGCGCTAACCTCCCCGGCAACGGCGCCAGAAAACAGCTTGATGTCTACTACACAACCTTCTTCTTGTAGACGTTGTTGGGCCTACAAGTGCACAGGTTTGTAGGACAGTAGCAAATTTCCCTCAAGTGGATGACCTAAGGTTTATCAATCCGTAGGAGGCGTAGGATGAAGATGGTCTCTCTCAAACAACCCTGCAACCAAATAACAAAAAGTCTCTTGTGTCCCCAACACACCCAATACAATGGCAAATTGTATAGGTGCACTAGTTCGGCGAAGAGATGGTGATACAAGTTCAAAATAGATAGTAGATATAGGTTTTTGTAATCTGAAATAATAAAAACAGCAAGGTAACAAGCGGTAAAAGTGAGCGTAAACGGTATTGCAATGATAGGAAACAAGGCCTAGGGTTCATACTTTCACTAGTGTAAGCTCTCTCAACAATAATAACATAGATAGAACATATGACAAGCCCTCAACATGCAACAAAGAGTCACTCCAAAGCCACTAATAGCGGAGAACAAACATAGAGATTATGGTCGGGTATGAAACCACCACAAAGCTATTCTTTCGGATCGATCTATAAAAGAGTTCATACTAGAATAACACCTTAAGATACAAATCAACCAAAACCCTAATGTCACCTAGATACTCCATTGTCACCTCAAGTATCCGTGGGCATGATTATACGATATGCATTACACAATCTCAGATTCATCCAACCAACATAAAAGTACTTCAAAGAGTGCCCCAAAGTTTCTACCGGAGAGTCAAGAACATGTGCCAAACCCTATGCATAGGTTCCCAAGTGTCACGAAACCCGCAAGTTGATCACCAAAACATACATCAAGTGGATCAATAGAATAACCCATTGTCACCACGGTTATCCCACGCAAGACATACGTCAAGTGTTCATAAAAGACTCAATCCGATAAGATAACTTCAAAGGGGAAACTCAATTCATCACAAGACAGTAGAGGGGGAGAAACATCATAAGATCCAACTACAATAGCAAAGCTCGGGATACATCAAGATCGTGCCATAGATGGAACACGAGAGAGAACACGAGATAGAGAGATCAAACACATAGCTACTGGTACATACCCTCAGCCCCGAGGGTGAACTACTCCCTCCTCGTCATGGATACCGCCGGGATGATGAAGATGGCCTCCGGTGATGGGATCCCCCTCCGGTAGGGTGCCGGAACAGGGTCCCGATTGGTTTTTGGTGGCTACAGAGGCTTGCGGCGGCGGAACTCCCGATCTATCTTCTGTTCTGGAAGTTTTAGGGTACGTAGGTATATATGGGTGCAGGGAGAACGTCGGTGGAGCTGCGGGGGCCCCACGAGGCAGGGGGCGCGCCCAGGGGGGAGGGCGCGCCCCCCACCCTCGTGAGCACCTCACGTATCTTCTGACGTGGGGTCCAAGTCCATCAGGTGGGTTTCCTTCCAAAAATAACTTCTCCAGTTGATTTCGTTCCGTTTTGACTCCGTCTGATATTCCTTTTCCTCGAAACACTGAAATAGGCATAAAACAGCAAATCTGGGCTGGGCCTCCGGTTAATAGGTTAGTCCCAAAAATAATATAAAAGTGGAAAATAAAGCCCAATATAGTCCAAAACAGTAGATAAAGTAGCATGGAGCAATCAAAAATTATAGATACATTGGAAATGTATCAATCTACTCTTGTACTACCCATATCATCAATATTAATCAAGCAGGAGTAGGGTTTTACCTCCATCGAGAGGGCCCGAACCTGGGTAAAAACATCGTGTCCCTTGTCTCCTGTTACCATCCACCTAGACGCACAGTTCGGGACCCCCTACCCAAGATCCGCCGGTTTTGACACCGACATTGGTGCTTTCATTGAGAGTTCCTCTGTGTCTTCACCTTTAGGCCCGATGGCTCCTTCGATCATCAACAACGACGCGGTCCAGGGTGAGACTTTTCTCCCCAGACAAATCTTTGTATTCGCGGCTTTGCACTGCGGGCCAATTCGCTAGGCCACCTGGAGCAGATCGAAAGCTACGCCCCTGGCCATCAGGTCAGATTCGGGAGTTTGAATTACACGGCCAACGTCCGCGGAGACTTGATCTTCGACAGATGCGAGCCACAGCCAAGCGTGCCGCACTCTATCGACAGGCACGATCTAGCTCTGCCACCGAACAGTACCCTGGAGGCCGCACCAGAGCCCGCTCCGACCCTTAGCTCGGAGCCGACTTCGCCGATCGAGGATGAGTGGCTGGACACCGCCTCGGGGGCTACGATGTCTACAGCGATCGAGCCGAACACCATCCCTGTCCTTTGCAAAGCTCGTGACTCCAAGGTGCCGGACTCCTCTCCGGACTCTGAACCTTCCGCGCCCCTGCCAATCGAATCCAGTTGAGCGCCTATTAGGGAGTTCACTGTCGCGAACATCTTTCAGCACTCGCCCTTTGGCGACATCCTGAACTCGCTAAAGTCTCTCTCTTTATCAGGAGAGCCCTGGCCGGACTATGGTCAGGAAGGTTGGGACACGGACAACAAAGAAATTCAACTCCCACCCACCACCCACTTTGTAGCCACTGTCGATGATTTAACCGGCATGCTCGACTTTGACTCCGAAGACATCGACGGTATGGACGACGATGCCGGAGACGACCAAGAACCAGCGCCTACAGGGCACTGGAAGGCCACCTCAACTCACGATGTATATATGGTGGATACACCCAAAGGAAGTGATAACGAGGAACAACGGGACGCTGTGAAGGATAATTCCCTCGAAAAGCAGTCAAAACAGCAACGTAAGCGCCGCTCAAAGTCCTGCCTCGACAAAGACAACACCCATACAGACCCAGCCATATAGCAGGGCGAACCGGTGGACGACGAACATGCCCTCGAGCAATCATCCGAACAGGATAACTTGGATAAACAATCCGTCCCCGGCGAAGATAACAGTCCGGACGATCTCACGCCGGACACATCATTGGAGCAGAAGAACCTCCACAAAAGGCTCGTCGCCACTGCACGTAGTCTGAAGAAGTAGAAGCGGAAGCTCAAAACAGCGGAAGACGCACTCAGAATGAGATGGAGCAAAGTACTCAACACCGCAGACAAATACGGCGATAGTCGCCAAACAAAGAGCTACCCAAAGCGCAAACTACTTCCCGAATTTGAAGAGGAGGCCGTAGATCCCCCACAATCAAAGAACAAAGAGGCCGCCGGGTCAGATAGACGACCACACAACAAACATAGAGCGGCAAGTGGCGCGGCACATAAGCCGGCACGCGATCCGCATAAGGATTCGCCCCAAAAGGATGGCCCCGTAAGGTCTATCTATGGGCCAAGAAAAAAAGCTCTAGCGAGCAATGCAGCACGTCAAGTATCCGAACATCACGGCACACCCAAATATAGGGGCGCCGCGCACCCCCTATGTTTCACCGATGAGGTGCTGGATCATGAATTTCCAGCGGGATTCAAGCCCGTAAACATAGAGGCATACGACGGAACGACAGACCCTGGAGTCTGGATTGAGGATTACATCCTCCACATACACATGGCCAGAGGAGATGACCTCCATGCCATAAAATATTTACCCCTCAAGCTGAAAGGGCCAGCCCGGCATTGGCTCAAAAGCCTCCCGGAAAATACCATTGGAAGTTGGGAAGAGCTCGAGGATGCATTTCGGGCAAATTTTCAAGGGACTTATGTCCGCCCTCTGGATGCAAACGATTTAAGTCACATAACTCAACAGCCCAGAGAGTCAGCCCGCAAATTCTGGAACAGGTTCCTCACCAAAAAGAACCAAATAGTCGACTCTCCGGACGCCGAAGCCTTAGCAGCTTTCAAACACAACGTCCGAGACGAATGGCTCACCAGACACCTTGGCCAAGAAAAGCCGAGAACAATGGCTGCACTAACAAGCCTCATGACCCGCTTTTGCGCGGGAGAGGATAGCTGGCTGGCAAGATGCAGCACCAGCGACCCAAGTACATCCGAGGTCCAGCAGCAAGGACCAGCAAGGACCAGCACCGGACCAAGGGAAACAGTCCGAAGAGCACGGCAGTCAATGCTGGATTCAAAAGCTCTCGGCAGAACAACAAAAAACTGCCTCTGAAGGACAACAGCGATGAGCTATCCAACCTAAACAAAATCTTGGACAAGATATGCCAAATCCACAGTACCCCCGGGAAGCCTGCAAACCATACCCATAGAGATTGTTGGGTCTTCAAACAGTCCGGCCGACTTAACACCGAACACAAGGGGCTCGACACACCAAGTGAGGACGATGATGAACCCCACAAGCAGAGCACCGGAAAACAAAAGAATTTCCCACAAGAGGTCAAAACAGTAAAGTCACTTCAAGTGACAACAGGGAAAAATAGAGTGGCGCCCATTGAAATACGCGCCGCACGGTCCACCCCAGCGGAGTCCCGACACTGGATGTCAAAACCAATCACCTTCGACCATCAGGATTACTCTGGAAGTATCCGGAACGCAGGATGGACTGCTTTGATATTAGATCATATAATCGACGGACTACAATTTACACAAGTCCTAATGGACGGCGGCTGTGATCTAAACCTGCTATATCAGGACACAATCCGCAGAATGGGGATAGACCCAACCAAAATTCACCATAGCAACACTTCCTCTAAAGGAGTGATGCCAGGCCCATATGTCCATTGTACGGGCTCTCTACCACTAGAAGTTGTGTTCGGCTCATCCGACAACTTCCGTCGCGAAAAGTTAGTCTTCCACATCGCCCCATTTAAAATTAGCTATCAAGCACTATTGGGTGCGAAGCTTTCGCCCGCTTTAACGCAATACCGCATTACGCATCTCTTACACTTAAAATGCCCGGTCCACGCGGCATCATCTCATTAAAGGGAAACTTCGAGTGTTCCTCGAATACGGAAGAACGTGAGACTGCCTTGACAGCCACACACTAATCCGGCTTTGCTGATCAAAGCACCTAAACAGGTCATTCAGACCCCGGACACGGTTAGGCGAGTCCGGTATAAATAAACAAGGGGCTTACTAGCCGCGTACCCCCTTACAAGGGGCTCCACGCATGCACAACAAGAGACAATGAAGCTCAATTTTATTCATTTTTTTGAATCATACTCTGTTTATTTTAAAATACATTTTTCGCACGATCTTTTTTTTCCAACTAAGTTCTTCTCTTTTACAGATGAACACCGTGCTACACCCGTCCAGGATACGGCACAACGGGGACACAGGCGCAGACGTGCAGTAGGGACCCGTTGCAAGGACTCTTTTCAGATTAAGACCCTATGTAAACCTTTTTTACTGTCTCTTGTTGATACAGATCCCCCGGTTTCTTGCTATAACCGAGGAGGAGGCTGGCGTTTTGGCATCGGCCACGTCAGACATTTTTGCGCGTACCTGGACACTAGGGGCTTAGGGCATTGTTCTGCCCATTTTCATAAAGACCGAATACCTTAGGGAGTGTTCCGCGTCTCAAGTTAGGCCTTATATGCATCAACTCCGAATCATGTCTTTGGTCAAACGTTGGGTTTGCCCGGCTCCTGTGTTTTGTTGTCTTACGTTCCGCTCTATCGGCTAACGTGGCACCAGGAGAACTACTGCGATTGTGCCCCGGTTCGTCCTGGTGAGCACCTCAGTAGAGAAAGCCGAAAACTGACTATCATGATATAGCGTGAGACTGGTCAACCACTCGATGACCCACCGGAATGTTTAGAATTCCTCCGCATTAACGAAGGACCGTTTCTCGGTCAGGCACATATGTGCCCCGAATTCGGAGAGCGCGGTGCCCCTAGGGGCTATATAGTAGCCCACCATCGAACTCCTATGGCTAAGTGAAAGTGATAAAGAATTATAGTCCGGTTGCCTAGTTTGCTACGCTATCACCTCCTTCACAGGACCAAGACGTTGGATTAAGTGTGAAAATGCGTTTTTTTTTGCAAACACCCACGCACTATGTGCGTGGGGGCTGAAGCCGAAGACTGCCATCTTTCAGGTTATATACACATATACATTAACGACCGCACAGGAGGTATTTCAATACTTGAACGCACAAGTATAAAAAGCCCTTATATTATATTGAAACATCGTTTCACAAATCATACATGTCATTAGAACATAATATCCTTCGAGCACTGCGTCTCTATTAAACGAGCGCCCTGCAGGACTTCCTCAAAATAGTGCTCGGCAGGTACTCGGCTTCTGTCTGAATCCTGGGATGCAACGTCGGTGGCCTTCATCTTCGCCCAGCATGTCTTAACATGGGCAAGAGCCATCCGCGCACCCTCTATGCATGCTGACCGCTTCATTGCACCAATATGCGGCACCGCACCAAGGAACTGCTGCACCAAGCCAAAATAACTCTTCGGCTCGGGCCTGCTCGGCCACAAATGAGTCACGACATACTTCATGGCAAGTCCGGACAACCTATTCAGCTCAGCCCATTCGGCGAAATGATCGATCAATGGAAGCGGACGACCAAAAAAGCTCTTCCATTCCATGATCCTTTTGGCCTCGGAAGTGTGCGACCACGTCGGCGGCACTCGCCGCCAAATCCAGATAAGCATCCTCTGCACCCCACAGCTGGCCCAACTGAGCATACTTCGGATCCCTGAACTTCCTCCGCAGCAGAAAGGGCTTTCCAGCCGCGATATCCCCGGCCTGATGTAGCTCCTCCTTTATAGCTCTCATCACGGAGCGAGCATCCTTGGCTTCGGCGGTGGCCTTCTTCAGTCCTTCTTGCTCCGGTCGATGTTCTTTTTTAAGAAACTCGCAGCGGTCGGTAGCATTCTTCAACTTTTCGGCCATCTCGGCCATTTCTTCCCTGCTTTGGCAGTGAGCAGCATGTTCGGCTTTTAGCTCTTCGGCCGCCCTCAAGGCAGCCGCATCACTTTTTCTGGCTTGCTCCTTGACTCGGGCTAGCTCCGCCCGAAGGTTCTCCATAGCAGCGGCACCATCTGCATAAAGCATACATGTTGTAAGGCATGGGCGTCAAGCTCCCTTACCAGGTGTCCGCGGAGAAGTTGCATACCTTGTGACTCGTCAAGCCGCTTATTGACAAGCGCGATGTCCGCATCCGCCACGTCAAGTTGCCGCTTCAGTTCGGAAAATTGATCAGTCCGGCTGGCCACCGGACGCTCCACCACCTATATAGGACAGGCGACATCTTATAACTGAGATTATGATCCTCGGCGCGCTGTCACTTTCGACAACGTACCGAGTCTCAGGGGCTACTATCTATACAGGGCGCATTCTATATGCAAAACTGTCAGAAGGTATATCATTTTCGCGTACCTCAAACCCCGTCAGTAAACTTCTGACGGCTTCATGCAATCCGCTCTCAACGGATGAAATCCTTTCAATCACCGTACCCATTAACGCACGGTGATCTTCTGAGATAGACGCTCGCCCGAGTAGATCCTTCAGCTCCTCCGACCGTACACCAGTTGGTGCCGGACCTCCCGGCCCCGCCGGACTCGGGGAAACCCTCCACGATGACACCTCAGGGTCATCCGCCCCGCATGACGGTGCGGCAGATGGAGGCGTTTCGCTCTCCATCATCTCCCAACGAAGATCCCCCGAAGATGAGCTCTGCTGAGAAGGGCTGAGATCCGAACTACAAGGTAAAACTTCGGTTATCTTCAGAAATAAAAACAGGGATGTCCCTTATTACAAAACTCCTCTTTCTACTTACGGCTCACTGGAGGGGTGATTTCCTTGGGGAAATAGTGCGGTCGGGGCTTCTCCTGGCGCAGGACCCTCTGGTGAAGATCTCTTCCCCCGCTTTGAGGCCTTGGCCTCCGGATCTTCAGAAGCGGTCCTCTTCTCCCCCTGGAGGGAGGGATTCTCGATCCCCCCTTTCTTGAAAGCCTCCTTCGTGGAGGCAGTAGCTTCCCTGTTCCCCCCTTTGCCCTCTTCCAAAGGCGCAGCCTCCAGCATCTTGGTTAACACAGGATCCGGCGCGGTCTTAGGGAGGGGGCCGGACACCTTATTAGTTTTGCTTTCGCTATCCACTCCTGTTCGAGGGACAGCTCTTTAAAGGGCAAGTTTATGACAAATGTACAGATAGCGTGTCCGGGAACAGGACTACTTACTTGAGTATCCGGGCGATTGCAGCTCAGACTTGCATCCTCGGTCAAGTCCGGACACATCTCTTGTGATATGAAGAACAGTTTATACATCTCCACGGGCATCGCGCCCATGAAGTGTTGGAGAGCTTGTGGTCCCTCCGGATTAAATTCCCACAGGCGGAGGGGGCGACGTTTGCAGGGCAGAAGGCGCCGAATCAGCATGACCTGCGCCACTATGACCAGATTGATCTCTCTCTCTCGGAGGTCTCGAATACAGCCCTGCAGCAGAGGAACATCCTTGGACGGCCCCCAGTCGAGCCCTTTGTTGACCCATGACGCCAGCCGCTATGGAGGACCCAGGCGGAAGGCAAGTGGCGCCACCCATTTGGTGCCCCTAGGAGCGGTGATGTAAAACCACTCCTGTTGCCATAAACCGAGCACCTCTTGAAAAGAGCCCTCGGGCCATGGAGCGTCAGCATTTTTGCTTATAATAGCCCCTCCGCACTCTGTCTGCTGCCCCTTGATCATCTTCGGCTCCACTTTGAAGGTCTTGAGCCACAATCCAAAGTGAGGGGTAATGCGGAGGAAGGCTTCGCACACGACAATGAACGATGAGATGTGGAGGATGGACTCCGGATCCAAGTCGTGGAATTCCAGCCGATAATAAAACATGAGCCCCCTCACGGAGGGGTCCGTCGGGAAGCCTAAACCCCGAAGGAAGTGAGACATGAACACCACGCTCTCACCAGGCTCGGGAGTAGGAATAACCTGCCCTTGGGCAGGCAGCCTATACGAAATTTCGCCGGTTAGATACCTGGCGTCTCTCAGCTTTAGCACGTCTTATTCCGTGATGGAAGAAGGCATCCACCGGCCTTGCAGGTCGGAGCCGGACATCATCGAAGGTCCGAAGCGCCTGAATCTGGAGCTTTGGGTGTTGGAACTCGAGGCGAGGGGCGGACTCGATTGAGATTGAAAGAAAGGAGCAGGCCTGGTTCTTGTTATAAAGAGGTTGAATACCAAGAGCCCTCCCCGTGGCCGTTTGGGACTCGCCTTTGATAGAGGGGGCGTGCCAACGGGCACGGTTGGGTTACCCACGCCCGTATTGATGAGGATCCCGGAATAAGGGGGCACGATCTCCGCTTTGATAAGACGTGCCAAGGAAACCGCCTCGCCAAACGCGCTGAGGTGGGACAGCAAAAAGCGATTCGAATAAAGGCCTAGCCGTGGTGTGATGTCACGCCGCGGAATACGTCAGCAGATTTGTGCAAAAATTATTCTCTCTACGGTGGTATGTGGAACTTGTTTTGCAAAGCCAGACACTATACTTGTGTTCAAAATCTTCTATGAAGAATTCGGAGGAGGAACCCGCCTTGCAATGCCGAAGACAATATACGCGCCGGACTCGTCGTCGTTGAAGCCTGGTTCAGGGGCTACTGAGGGAGTCCTGGACTAGGGGGTGTCCGGATAGCCGAACTATCATCTTTGGTCGGACTCCTGGACTATGAAGATACAAGATTGAAGACTTCGTCCCGTGTCCGGATGGGACTTTCCTTGGCGTGGAAGGCAAGGTTGGAAATACGGATATGTAGATCTCCTACCATTGTAACCGACTCTGTGTAAACCTAGCCCTCTCCGGTGTCTATATAAACCGGAGGGTTTTAGTCCGTAGGACGAACAACAATCATACCATAGGCTAGCTTCTAGGGTTTAGCCTCTCTGATCTCGTGGTAGATCTACCCTTGTACTACCCATATCATCAATATTAATCAAGCAGGAGTAGGGTTTTACCTCCATCGAGAGGGCCCGAACCTGGGTAAAAACATCGTGTCCCTTGTCTCCTGTTACCATCCGCCTAGACGCACAGTTCGGGACCCCCTACCCGAGATCCGCCGGTTTTGACACCGACAGCGGGGATGAAGCGAGAGGACGGGATGCAAGGATACCGGTCCGATGCCGTGGATGAGAGAGGTCGATCTCTTGTAATGGACGGTGGCGTCGGGGTATCAGCTCCGGCATGGTGGAGGAGGACGGCGGTGGATGGGGTGGCGGACGCAGGAGGCTGGGGTGGAGAGGGTGTTTTGGCGCCCACGGAGTACGGATGGGGAAAAGGGAGGTAGATAGGAAGGGGGAACCATGTATTCAGGGCGCGCTTGTCTCAAATGCGAGGAAATTTACAAACTTAGCCCCCGTTTCAAATTTCCTACATCACAGCAATATTAGTCGGTTGGGGATAGGACGGTAATCTCGCATACACCAAATATTTGCTGACGAGAGTTTGTTTTCGGCGCCCACCGTGTATGAATCGGGGAGGGAGTCGATTTCGGCCGAGGACACAATGTGTTTTGGCGCCCACCGTGTATGAATCTGGGTGAGAGGCGCTTATGTCATGTTTGGGTGAAATTACAAACCTACCCCTATTGAAACCTATAGAAATCCAGCATATAGGCTTTGCGTGGCAGGGATAGGCAATAGTAATTTCCATCTCGCAGATTTTGGTTTCGGACGGTTACTGCGACTTTCCCCGCTTCGTTCAAATTTTACAGAGTGCACATTTACCGTGCCAACTCAATTCAACTCCCGTTTGTATTCTATTTTTTTCAGGCGGGATCCATTTTTGATTGTAATTAAATTCTATATGCATCATTTTTTTTATATATACTTTCAAAAGCACAACACCATTTATACATAAATATGGTTTACAAATGGCTTGATCTCAGATTCATAAGGTTGTATCCATCAACTTGGATTTTCAAATATTTGAAACCACTTTATGTTGAAATCCAATGTATGCATTCCTCGCTAACTGTCTCCAATTATTGTGTGTTTCATGCGGGTTTTTTTACTTCTCAAACATGTATAATGTGTTTCACACATGCAACATATAGTGTAATCCCGTTTAGACATTACTTGCATATAAACCATGCATTTTTTGTAATTAAAGAATCTATGGATCACCAATATTTAAACTATATAACATTACACGTGTGCCCAAATTCAAATGAATATCAATGTTTGATACACCAATTTGCGTTATGATATTATTGATGTCGTGATCTTGGTTTAAATATTTGAATCCCCTTTAATCCAGATATTCGTCTCATATAGCTATCACTCATCCTTATATAGGACTATCTCTCTGGACCTATACGCGTTCATCGTCTCTCAGGTATCTCTCGTGCTACATGTATGTCGACAATGATATTTTATCTTTGTAACACACTGATGGTACTCTCTCCCTCGACCTTCATCACTCTATCTCTCTCTAAGTATATCTCGCTCCCTGCTATGTGTCTCTAACTATGATTCTCCATGTGGAATCTCTTTCTCTCACACAAACACGAAACTTTGTCTCCCGGGGTCTCATTTCTCTCTACTATTCCCCTGTGTGCCACTCGCACACCCCTCATACAGAGATGTATTTTGCTCCTTAGATATGAGAACCTACAACTCTTCCTCTTAAATATCTCTTTCTCACACACAAACACAAACTCTGTCTCCCAGGGTCTCATATTTCTCCACTGTTCTCTTGTATGTCGCTCACACACACTCTCTCTTTCCCTAGAGATATCTTGCGTTCCCTCATATGTCTCTCTAGCTATCACTCTCCTTGTGAAAAATCTTTCTCTCTCGTAGACACAAAACTCCGTCTCTCGGGATCTAATTTCTCTCTGATATCTGTTTGTATGTGACTCACATGCACCCTCTCTCTATCTCTCTCACACCCACACACATAACTCAGCCTTCTGATCCACTCGACTCCTATCTCTAACGCACACTAGCTAGCATCTTTATCTTTCTATTTATCTGTTTCTCCATCAACCTTCTTTCTCACCCTCACTCTTGCTTACTATCACGCACACTACATATGTTTCTCTCTACATGTAGTCAAGTGCCCTCTTTTTATCTTTCTCTCACACACACATATATAATTTCACCCTCTGAACCACCCGGCGGTCATCTCCAACACTCAAACTAGCGGATGTCCCTCTATCTAGCATCTCCATCTCTGTATCTATCTGTAGTTTCTCCGTCAACATTTCTCTCTCGCACGGAGTCTTGCTTCCTATCACCCACACTATATATGTCTCTCCATACATATGCATTTATAGGTTGATCTCTTTTGCACAATCGTTGTGCCTCACTCCCTCTGCTCGCCATAGATGCATGCTCCAGCCCACACCACTATCTCTTAAAGACAAAAACACATGCTCAATTGTCGGGCCTTCTTCCCTGCATTCTCACATGCATGCATATTGTCATACCGATCTGTCTCTTCCATGTCGCTGATCTTATGACTTATGTCTTCTTTCTTTTATCTCGATCATGCGCGCGCGTACACACACACATCCCACGTATACATGTATACCTCTCACACATGCACGTTCAAGGTATCTATGTCTCCATATGTAGTTAATTACCCTCAACCCTAACGCCACATCGAATCGTTGTCTTCTTGTGTGCACATAACTTCCGCCTGGATGGGTAAAACACACACTCACACTTAACAATCTCCTTCTAGCTACCCCCCCCCCTCTCACACTTCCCCTATATCCCCGAAACCAATAAGACCATCCCTTTGTTTAATTCCCGCCTACATGCACCATCGATATATAGTAGTCTTCATCGGTGTCTCTCAAACAAACACGTTCTCTTGATGTCGACTCCTCTCACGCGCACACACACCTTCTCTTCCCTCTCTACGAGCATTTTTTCTCTCGCACCCCATCGTTGGTGGCCTCTGCCATACACATCACCTCTCTATGA
>NC_041385.1:173694714-173696865 GCF_002162155.2 Triticum dicoccoides
ATCTCTCTCTCACACACACAGACAAAGACTCCATCTCTCTCTCTCTCTCTCTCTCACACACACACACACACACACAAAGACTCCATCTCACACACACATGCTCTAGGCGGAGCATTTGTTCCTACCACCCTTCATCCAACCTTACCCGTATGATAAACAATCACCTTAATTTACTTGTATAACATGGACAAATTCCACTTTACTTTAGTATTCAGCAAACTTATCATTTGTACCCTTATAAAAAATGAGTTGGCGATGATGGTGTGCCTGCCATCTTGTAATATAGACCGTCTGATCTATATCTAACGGATAGAAAGAAAACTATGATAATTTTACAAAAGATACCCGCACCTCTCTCCACATCCTTATCTCCCACAACCTCATCGCTCAGCAATTAAAAAAGGAAGTCTCTGGAACAATCTAGCATGGTGGTCGCTGCCGCCTGCCGGCGCCGTCCATCCTCATGCCTCCGCCCATTCGTCTCATATAGCTATCACTCATGCTTATATAGGACTATCTCTCTGGACCTATACGCGTTCATCGTCTCTCAGGTATCTCTCGTGCTACATGTATGTCGACAATGATATTTTATCTTCGTAACACACTGATGGTACTCTCTCCCTCGACCTTCATCACTCTATCTCTCTCTAAGTATATCCCGCTCCCTGCTATGTGTCTCTAACTATGATTCTCCATGTGGAATCTCTTTCTCTCACACAAACACGAAACTTTGTCTCCCGAGGTATCATTTCTCTCTACTATTCCCCTGTGTGCCACTCGCACACCCCTCATACAGAGATGTATTTTGCTCCTTAGATATGAGAACCTACAACTCTTCCTCTTAAATATCTCTTTCTCACACACAAACACAAACTCTGTCTCCCAGGGTCTCATATTTCTCCACTGTTCTCTTGTATGTCGCTCACACACACTCTCTCTCTCTCCCTAGAGATATCTTGCGTTCCCTCATATGTCTCTCTAGCTATCACTCTCCTTGTGAAATATCTTTCTCTCTCGTAGACACAAAACTCCGTCTCTCGGGATCTAATTTCTCTCTGATATCTGTTTGTATGTGACTCACATGCACCCTCTCTCTATCTCTCTCACACCCACACACATAACTCAGCCTTCTGATCCACTCGACTCCTATCTCTAACGCACACTAGCTAGCATCTTTATCTTTCTATTTATCTGTTTCTCCATCAACCTTCTTTCTCGCCCTCACTCTAGCTTACTATCACGCACACTACATATGTTTCTCTCTACATGTAGTCAAGTGCCCTCTTTTTATCTTTCTCTCTCACACATATATAATTTCACCCTCTGAACCACCCGGCGGTCATCTCCAACACTCAAACTAGCGGATGTCCCTCTATCTAGCATCTCCATCTCTGTATCTATCTGTAGTTTCTCCGTCAACATTTCTCTCTCGCACGGAGTCTTGCTTCCAATCACCCACACTATATATGTCTCTCCATACATATGCATTTATAGGTTGATCTCTTTTGCACAATCGTTGTGCCTCACTCCCTCTGCTCGCCATAGATGCATGCTCCAGCCCACACCACTATCTCTTAAAGACAAAAACACATGCTCAATTGTCGGGCCTTCTTCCCTGCATTCTCACATGCATGCATATTTTCATACCGATCTGTCTCTTCCATGTCGCTAATCTTATGACTTATGTCTTCTTTCTTTTATCTCGATCATGCGCGCGCGCGCACACACACATCCCACGTATACATGTATACCTCTCACACATGCACGTTCAAGGTCTCTATGTCTCCATACGTAGTTAATTACCCTCAACCCTAACGCCACATCGAATCGTTCTCTTCTTGTGTGCACATAACTTCTGCCTGGATGGGTAAAACACACACTCACACTTAACAATCTCCTTCTAGCTACCCCCCCCCCTCTCTCTCACTTCCCCTATATCCCCGAAACCAATAAGACCATCCCTTTGTTTAATTCCCGCCTACATGCACCATCGATATATAGTAGTCTTCATCGGTGTCTCTCAAACAAACACGTTCTCTTGATGTCGACTCCTCTCACGCGCACACACACCTTCTCTTCCCTCTCTACGAGCATTTTTTCTCTCGCACCCCATCGTTGGTGGCCTCTGCCATACACATCACCTCTCTATGA